>NC_141157.1:83700730-83871693 GCF_053477565.2 Lygodium microphyllum | reverse complement strand
AACTGGCGATGTATTGCGAAATTGCTAATTTCACGCTGCAAGAAAATTTGGGTGGTGAGAATTCTCAACAATAAGTGTTCTTTGCTGAAATATTTCAGCAAAAAGATTTATAGGGTGTTGTTTATACACAACAAAATTTGTGTTTACTAGGGTATTTATAGCAAAGGCTGAAATTTGCAGGTTATAGCAAAGAAGCCAAAGTACAAACAGAATATAAGACAGTTGACAAGAAGGTCAAGACCACTTGCAAGACCACTACCTTTGGACAGTGATGAGATAATTAAAAGAGAAGCTATGCAGCCTCCTTTATGAGATCCTGTAGGTATTGGACACATGTTTTCAACCGAGACACTAAAAGAGATGGAGATTTGGAATGAGCAAATCAAGATGGGGATTCTAGAACCATCTTTGGCTCCATATTCTAATAGATGGTTCACAGTTCCCAAGAACAATGGGACACTCAGATTCATACAAGACTTACAACTAGTGAACGGGTCACTATATGGAATGTTGGTGCAAGACCTATTGTGGATGAGTTTGCAAAGCCTTTTGTTGGACGTGCTATCTATTCCCTTGGCGATCTTTATTCCAGCTATGACTAGTTCCAGCTTGCTCTTGAGAGCATAGATTTGACTACGATGAAGACACCTATAGGCCTTTTTAGAGTGTGTATGCTTCTGTAGGGAGCTACTAATTCGTGGTTGCTCATATGATGAATGGGATAAACAAAGTCTTACGGGATTTTATTCTAGAGCTTACCATGCCTTTCATTGATGATCTTCCTATCAAGGGTTGTTTGGAGAAAGAGAAGGATGGGACTTTAGATGATCGTGGATGCATGTACTTTGTGGCCACACATAAAGCTCTTGGGAGTTGTCACGGCTCTCAACAAGAATGATAATGAGTACTTCATTAGTGCTGCTACGATGGTCAAGACTGATTGCTTGTATTCACTACAAGTGGGTTCTTGATTTGATTACTATGCATGTTGGATTGTGTTAGATACATTACATTGTTTTGGAACAAGAGGATCTCACAAATCATGTGGAAGGAAGAGCGTTGAGGGAAAACACTACGTTAGTGGTTTGTAAGTTTCTGTTGGATGATGTTATTTCCAGGTATGGTTGCATTGGGAAAATTACAACAAATAGAGGTGAGTTGGATGCTTATGAGGCTAGGCGTTTTTTCTCTTGCCTTGGCATTAAACTTTCTTGGATTTCATCATATAATCTAGAAGGCAATGGGAAGAGAGAGAGAGGCCATCCACCGATTGTTAAAGCCTTGGCCAAAGCGTGCGGTGGATAGGTCAAGGAGTGGCCTAGATTGTTGCCTTATGCATTATGTGATGATTGCACTACCCATAGTGTGACCATAGGTTATATGCCAGCTGAGTTGTTGTATGGAAAAAACCCAATCATGCCTACCAAGACTTGCACACTCACTTGAAGTGTTTTACCGTGGTAGCAGCATGAGATGACTAAAGAGGATCTTTTGGCTCTTCGTATTCATCAGTTGGAGAGAAGATCTGAGGATATTGAGAGAGTTGTCTAGAATCTCAAAGAGGCTAGAATTTGCAATAAAGACTGATTTGATAGTAGACATAGATTGAGACCTAGAGAGATTGAGGAGGGAGATTGGGTGTTGGTCTATGACAGTAGTCTAGACAACCAGTACAGTGCTATCCACAAGGTTTCGAGACGATGGTTTGGGCCTTATTTGGTGCAACATATCCATGACAATGCTACATATTCCTTTTAGCAGAGCTTGATGGTATGGCCTTGTGGATAGCGATTGCACGAAAGAGAATCAAATTATTCAAGAGGAGAGATGATGCAGCTTATGCAATTGAGGATTTGGATAATGAGTTTTATGATGGACTTGAGGCAGGAGATGATGTAGATAAGGATGTGGATATTGTAGAAGATGAGGATATCGCATTGACCATTGAGCTTGGCGGTGATGAGGATGGGTAGCTATGGCCCATCTGGAGGATGTGCAGGTTTGGAGAGGGAGAATGTCATGATGCTGCACATCCACCATTGGGAACCTAAGGGTAGAGTTTTTAACCATGAATTTGAACTCATTAGTCAACATCATTAGGAATTGTTTTTCCATTGTGTGTCTTTTTGTTGCCTTTCAATTTGAACTATCAGTTTGATTTGATTGTTTGGTTCCATCCTAAATTTTTTGTATTCCCTGAGTAGTACTCAGGCATAAATAACCCACGTTTATGTTTGGTTTGTAGCACCATTGTGACTATGTATGGTAAATGTGGCAGCCTTTTGGAAGGAGAAAGTGTATTTTCTCATGGATCCAACCATGATGTGGTATTGTGGAGTGCTCTACTTTTGGTATATGTGGAACATGATCAGGGAGAAAAATCTTTACGCCTCTTTAGGAAAATGGTAGAGGAAGGTGCAAGTCCAAATCTACAAACATACATACTCATTTTGCAAGCATGTCTCACCCTTCTAGAAAAGGGAGAAACTCTTCTTAAGAACCTAGAAAAAGTGTGTGCTAACTTGGTGCAAGGAGCAAAGGATAAGAGGCTGAAAGTCAAAGGTTCTTTAAGGATGCCAACTAAGGTCTTACACATTACTACCTGCAAGTCTCCATGAGGTGAAGGTGTTGAAGTGGAGGAAGGCAATGCTACGAAGGAATTCCCTCTCCTTGATAATATCATTGACACATGCTAGCTTTTTGTGAGTGAAGGCTACTATTAGCCTTAGAAGACTATTATGGAAAAAAGGTGCTTATTATAGAAGGATCATTAGGTCTACATGCTTTTTGGGACATCCCTGTTGAAGAGGAGTAGGAGATAGAGATTTGAGGAGGCAATTATTATTGGAGTGCTTGGGGAGTGCAGTTCTTTTTTTAAAAAACTATGGATCTTTAGTTCAAAATTCTGTGGGGAAAACGTGCAAGTGTAGCATGTTGCAAACTCACAGCTTGTGACTATGCGGAGATAGATGCTTTGCTGTGAGCTACTTGCTAAAACTTCAAGCCTACGAGAAGTGTCACCATCCATTGTGAAGGAGCTCGATTAATATTTCTGAATTGTCAAAGCAAGAATCAAATAGAGAAGACATTTGGATGACCATATCTTGAATGATGTATGCAATTTGTTGCCGATGGATCATGATAAGGGTGAAAGACTCAAAAATCCACTAACTGGGAGAAAAGTAGAAGAGTTTTTGAGTGCAAACTTTCCCCTTTCTTTGGCGTGATATCAAAGGGATCCATCACATCAACTCGAAGGTAGACAATAACACCATTCAATGTCACCATCATGCTCCATAATGCCATCATGAGCTTCTTGGTCATAAATAAGCTCAAAGACTTCGATTCTTGATTGAATGTAACCACAAAAATCCTATAGGGAGATTCAGGTTTCATTTTTTTATGCTTGTTGAAGGAATTTGAAGCTTCAAGAGTGACCATGGCTTCCCATGAAAAGATCTTATTCATCCTTGTGCCAATCCTTCCAATTCAACCTCATAATGCTTCAATGACCAAGTGAGCTTACAGGGGAATGGTGATGAGGTCAAAGAAGCTAAAGCCCTTTAGTTTGAGTGAGCTTATAGGGAAGTGGTCCTGAGGTCAAAGAAGCTAAAGCCCTTTAGTTTGAGTGAGCTTAATTGAAGAATCATGCCGCAAAACTATACGCACATGTTGCATATTAGGGTTTCAAAGCCATGGGGCTCCCAAGATGGAGGAAAGAGATTCATCTCTAATCAACAGTCACCATTTTGGTGCTTTAAGGCTAGGGAAGCATCACCTCATGGAGGTTCCTCCTAAAGAGGGTCAAGAGAAGACGTGATTGATCAATGTGAAATGGATTGAAATTCATGATGGGCTACATGGAGACTCTTGTTGGTCAAAATTAGTCATGTCACTACTTTCCTTTATTGAGAAATCAAATGATGTATGCCCATAGAGGTTGAGTGTATGCCCAAAAGAGGATTTCCCATAAGTGGCTTTGTATGGAAGATATGAGAAAAGATGTATGCGCTAGAAGCTCTAGGGAGAGATTCCCTAAATCCCATAAGCATAGTGAGGAAGTCTTGGTACTATCCAAAAGCTATATAAGCATGTACTTAACACTCATTTCAATGAAATGGTACTTTCATTTTGTGTCACTCAAGATTGTGTTTATGAGTCCAAGCTAATCTATCTTGGAACCTATTTCACTTGAGTTACAATCCCTCAAGATTGTGTTTATGAGTCCAAGCTAATCTATCTTGGAACCTATTTCACTTGAGTTACAATCCCTCAAGATTGTGTTTATGAGTCCAAGCTAATCTATCTTGGAACCTATTTTGTGTCACTCAAGATTGTGTTTATGAGTCCAAGATAATCTATCTTGGAACCTATTTCACTTGAGTTACAATCCCTCACTCTGAAAATGTATCGTGTGTTTAACCATAGCCAATGATGATGCCCATGGATGCTCAAAATCTAGCACCCTAATACATCTGAATCAAGCATGTAATATATCAATATAGCCTTATTATATTTTGTAAAATGATAGATTTCTAAAAGAGGGGCATAACTTTTGAAGGCCTGAAAGCAATGGTGGCTAAGGCCAATGTATATTTAAAAATAAATAAAACAATAAATAAACTGTTGCACGAAGGGGTGCATGTGGGGGAAGATTGGGGTGTGCTTCTTCAATATATCCCTCTCTCTCTCTCGCATGCACTTCGGGAGCATTTGATGTGAAAAAATCTCTCTCTCTCTCTCTCTCTCTCTCTCTCTCTCTCTCTCTCTCTCTCTCTCTCTCTCTCTCTCTCTCTCTCTCTCTCTCTCTCTCTCTCTCTCTCTCTCTCTCTCTCTCTCGCATGGAAATAGAGAGTGATGAAGAAGGAGAGGATACTGATTCAGATAAATGTTTCTCTTTAGTTATATTCCACGAGCGAGAGATGAAATCTCAGCATAGACTTTGCTCTTGTTGTGTTCTCGAGAGAGTTGTTATTTCCTTGGTTCATTTCTGGTGCACTGGCCGGGAATACAGTCGCTCGTGGGGGAGATATTTAGGGAAAGATATTCACGAAATGGATGGCAGGATAACAGTCAATCCAGCCAGGACAACACGTCGGAACGTCGTGGGGCAAGAGAGGGGAGGTGATGGGGGATCGTATGGAAAGGATAATGTTGTTTGTGAATCAGAAGAGGGAGGAGGAGATGAGTCAGGGAGAGAGGCGAAGCAGTAGCAGCAACCGCAACAACAAGAAGCCAATATTCATAAGACCCGGGCGCTCGACTAGTTTTTTGGAGGTGACACTGATATCGATGGCCTCAGGGACGTTCGCATGTTCATCGGGGACTAGGATCATGAGCCTCTATGCGGTTGTGTGGATTGACCCCAACCGCAAGCACCACACCAACACAGGTGGCCCCCAACGTATACAACCAGGGTGCCGTCTCGAACACCTTGGTGGGCAGCACCCACATCATGTTCTCGGAGGCTATGTGCAACCTTAGTTGTGATTGGCTCGAGTGCATGGCCTGCCAGCTAGTGCGCCTATTCGGTTGCATCTGGAGCCTTTTTAACCCATCGATGTGCCTCTCCCTCCTGCAACATGCCTACCACCCAATCACAACTCCTGGTTTTTCCCCACCCTTGCCATTGTTGATCACGACCTCCACTACAAGGAATTGGGCAATTAGCGACGCCGATTAGCGACGGCGGATATCGGCATCGCTATAGGCGTCGCTATTGGCGTCGCAACTGGCGTCGCTATTTGTGTCGCTATTTGCGTCGCAAATAGCGACGCCAATAGCGACGCCGCAGGGGAAAAAAGCGCGGCCGAAACTAGAGCGCCGTTTTCATTTTCTTTTCTTCGCCTTTTGAGAGCGAGAGCGAGAGCGAGGGAGAGAGCGAGGGAGAGAGTCAAGGCTTTGTGAGAGAAGAAGAGGAAGAGACTTGCCGCCACCGCCGCCGCCGCCACCACCGCCGTTGTTCGCGAAGGAGAGGAGGAGCCCTCGTTGCAAAGAGAAGCCGCCCACGCTCGCCATATCTCATTCGTGAGTCTCCCTCTCTCTTTCTTTTACTTGTTGAAGGTTTAAATCGTTCTCTTTTGTTTGTTTAGGAGAGGAAATGAAAGAGAAGGAGAGGGAGAGGGAGAGGGAGAGAGAGAGAGAGAAAGAGAGGGAGAGGGAGAGGGAGAGGGAGAGGGAGAGGGAGAGGGAGAGAAAGAGAGGGAGAGTGCATTCTCTCTCTCTCTCTCTCTCCCTTTTGCTTGTTTAATGTTTGAATTACTTTCTTTTTTGCTTGTTTAGGAGAGGAAACAAGAGAGTAAGAGAGAAAGAGAGGGATAGGGAGAGGGAGAGGGAAGGAAAGAGAAAGAGAAAGAAAGAGAAAGAAAAATAGAGGGAGAGGGAGAGGGAGGGGGAGGAAATAGGAGAGGGAGAGAAATAGAAAGAGAGGGAGAAGGAGGGAGAGTGCATTCTCTCTCTCCCTCCCTCTCCCTTTTGCTTGTTTAATGTTTGAATCACTTTATTTTTTGCTTGTTTAGGAGAGGAAATGAGAGAGAAAGAGAGTGAGAGGGAGAGGAAGGGGAAGGAAATGAGAGGGATAGAAAGAGAAAGAGAGGGAGAGTGCATTGTATCTCTCCCTCTCCCTTTTGCTTGGAGGATGTTTAAATCACTTTATTTTTTGCTTGTTTAGGAAATGAGAGAGAAAGAGAGATAGAGAGGGAGAGGGAGAAAAAGAGAAAGAGAGGGAGAGGGAGAGGGAGAGGGAGAGGAAGGAAATGAGAGAGGGAGAGAAAGAGGGAGGGGGAGGGAGAGGGAGAGGGAGAAAGAGGGAGGGAGAGGGAGAGGGAGAGGGAGGAAATGAGAGAGGGAGAGAAAGAGAACGAGAGGGAGAGGGAGAGGGTGAGAGAAAGAGAGGAAGAGAGGGACATCTCATCCATTTTCTTGTGAAGGGAGAGGGAGGGAGAGGGAGGGAGGGAGGGAGAGGTGAGGAATAGCTTGTGAAGGGAGAGGGAGGGAGAGGGAGGGAGAGGGAGGGAGGGAGAGGGAGAGGGAGAAAGAGGGAGGGAGAGAGAGAGGGAGAGGGAGGGGGAGGGAGGAAATGAGAGAGGGAGAGAAAGAGAACGAGAGGGAGAGGGAGAAGGTGAGAGAAAGAGAGGAAGAGAGGGTGCTTGTCAACTACAACATTCCTCCATGGCTTTCTACGAAGAAAGGACATCTCATCCTTAGCTTGCTCGTCCCGGGCCGCTACAAAGTAAAAAATATGGACGTGTATCTTCGTCCATTAGTCGATGAGCTTAAGATTTTGTGGGAGGAGGGGGTCACGATGCAAGATATGAGCAGGCGCGATGGTCGGCGGTCAGCCAACATTCGAGCCATTCTCATGTGGACGATGGATGACTTTTCGGGATTGGGAGAGTGCTCAGGTGAGCAGACCTTTGTTCTCGCTGGTAATATCTATATTTTATTTCATTCAATCAAGTATTCACTAGGTCGTGGATCGCCTTGCAGGTCTCGTTACCTCAGGTTATCATGCATGTCCATTGTGTGGGCCACAGTTAGACTCCCGAAGGTCACGAACCATGAAGAAGATGGTATATCAAGGACACGCCGCTTTCTTGCCGGAGGATCATGAACTCAGGGAAGGTTTTCTTGGACGACCTCCAGCACGTATGAACGCTGCAAGCTGGTACGAGCTGAAAATGGTAAACCCGGCATCACATCCAAATGGAATGCGACGGTTCTCAGTTTTCTACGAGTTGCCATATTGGACCCACTTACAGGTCAACCACTTGTTGGATCCCATGCATATTTTCAAAAATGTGGGCAGCTTGCTATGGGACCACATCACAGGAAAGAGAGACACTATAGGGTCACGAATGGATTTAAAGGAGGTAGGTAAGATGGAGGCGCTTTGGCCGCAGTCGAGTGCTGAAGGGGGAGTGCAGCTTCCTCGCGCTCCCTGGGTTTTGTCTACCAAAGAAGAGCGCATTGTGAAGCAAGTAATCAAGTCTATCCGCACTCCGACGGGTATGATGCGTTCTCTCAGGTCCGCATTTTCTAAAGATGACCAAATGTCTGGGCTAAAATCCCATGATTGGCATAAGATATGTCAGGTTTGTGAACAGAATGGATTTTAAATAGCGTGGACATTTTGAAATTTGAAAAGTGACCATTATTCTTAATGCTTTCTCATTTGTGGCAGTTTGTCCTACCGATCGCGATCGCGGGATTTGGGAACTTGCAAAGTATTATTACGGTGGATAACCGTAGCTTCTCCATGATAGTATTCGATGTGCAGTGGTTCAAAGTGGTACTTGGAGGAGCTGGCGCAACAGTTCGACGAGGTCCATCTGGATTTCTCAAAATAGATTCCGAAAAAAAATGGATGGATTTGCGCGACACCTTTGTGTTGCCGGCCCATTGTGAACAGGTACAAATAGTCATTTGCTTGTTAATTGTAATACGACATGGTTTATGTCACAATGGTTTGAAGCCACTTTGTAAGTGTTTGTGAACAGGTAATCTTCTATCCAAATCCCCGACAACCTCGATGGTGGTATGTTATACCTTCAACTCCTCGAGGTGCGAGAGTATACGATCAAAGCGATGTTCCAGGCATAGATGAAGAAAATATGCAAATAGAGGGATCGAAATTACAAGGGGTGGAGGCCACCGCAAGCTTGGAGCCCGCATCGGCTAACAATGATGGAAATACAGAAGTCGTAGAATTTTTTGAGAACGAGGCAGACTCGTTCTTTTGTGGTGACATGTCTATCGACCTTCCAGTGTATGCAAAGTTGTGTCAGGAGATTAACATGGGACCATAGAATACCTCATTCTTGGAGAATTGCATTACTCAATTCGTTGTTTAGATCTTCCATAAAGGTAGATAAGATATGCATTTTGAGAGGGATTTTTCAAAAATGATTTATATTAATGTGCTTTGTATAGTTTAAATTGATTATTCTAACATCATTTTTTATTTGTGCAGGTATCGACATTTTCAGGATGAGTCGAGGGATGAGCGATGAGGAGTTTCAGGAGATGATGGCACGCATGTCTCCAGATCAGCTCGCGAGATTCAGAGAGATGGTAGATCGGGAGCTGTCTCGTTCTTCGTCAGGGCGCTCTGCTAGATCAGCTTTAGCGCAATCAGATGCTTCAGCTTCGAGCAGACGATCTCGACGCTCGCGACTTGGGCCAGAGGGAGGGACTGCGACTGCAGGAGGATCAGGGGGGTGCTGCTGTGGAGACATGGACGCGGTGTCTCCGTCTCGTCGTTTAGCTGGAGCTCGGTCACCTCCAGGATTTGTCACACCTGTGGGGACATCCACTCCAGTTACTCCGGCTTTTGCGCAGCCGTCGGCAGATGGCACACCTTTTGGTGGCACTCCTTTTGGTGGCACCCCCTTTGGTGCCACCCCTTTGAGTGGCACTCCGGGAGAGGGTACCCCCGTCGGTACACCGGATGTACAGGGGTCTCCTGGATATGCCCAGGAGCGTGGACGGAGATGGGAGAGGGCCCATACAAGGCATACTCCTAGGGGTTATGGATACCTAGTGGATGGCAGGTCAGGAGCCATCATCATGAATGATGAGGGGAGGAGGGTGATGGCTCGCATGAGGGAGTTGTGCCAACAAGTTTTTCGGCACAACGTCCTGGATCATTGGAGGAACATACCGGAGGGGAGCAAGGAGTACGTAGTAGCATCCTTGCACAAGGAGTTCCCGGTGCCAGCCGCAGTGGATAGATTCTCTACGGGCTGGATGATGGATTGCATGCGTGCATACATGTCACATAGACGATCCGACGCACGCAAGGCAATCAAGAGTGGGGCTCCAAAGCCCGAGTGGTTAGATGCAGACGACTTGCGCCGACTGAGGGAGGAGGCTACAAATTCGCCAGGACGTTGGAGTCAGCAGCGGGAGGCGGCGAGGGCACGAATCGAGGCCGGATCGGTACATCATCTTGGGAGTGGCGGCCACAGGACATATTTGGAGGACTTTGTAAGTTTCTCTTTTGTTTTGCTTATTTGTTTTTTTGAGATATTCTTTGTACTGACAATCGTGTTTCTAACAGTTAGCATTTTGTTTTCTTTGCAGCACTCCATTACAAATCGCGATCCGCAAGGCCTTGAGACTCGATATGCAGAGAGGCACGGTCTCAGATCATTGATCGACCGCTTGTATAGACGCGGCGGCCCAGTAAGTCACTCATCTTTCTTGTCCGTAGTTACCATGAGATATTTGAATGCATTATTGTATGGTGGATTGATATGTTGTTTCTTTTTCTGCAGAATCCGTTTGATGCTCCTTTGCAGCGGGAAGAGCTTTCGGGAGACGAGGATTTGTAGCTCGCCCTTGGATCCTTAGAGCTCACATACCTTTAGTTTTTAGTTGCCCGATCTACGTAGACATTTTCTATGTATTAGTGATATTGTTTTATGATTGTACCAATCGCATTTTATGCGATATCATGTATTTATTTCATCTATCAGTTTTATGATTTTAGTACACATTCTTTTTGTTTGCAAACGCTTTGTATGCAGCAGTGCAGAAACTATTTTGTATGGCTCTCATACAGCACACAGTGCTATATGTGGCAGGGCAGCTTGCTACCCTGCCACAAAAAAAATTTTTTTCTCTATTACCGTCGCTATTTGCGTCGCAAATTTACTGCACGCGTCGCTATTGTCGTCGCTATAAGCGTCGCAAACTCTCTGTAACCGTCGCTATATGCGTCGCTATATGCGTCGCTATATACGTCGCATTTGCGACGTATATAGCAACGCACATAGCGACGCATATAGCGACGATTCTATGGCATCGTCAATAACGACGCTTTTTGCGACGACGGGGACAGATTTTGTTGTTTGTATTTTCGTCGCTTTGAAAGTCGCTATAAGGTCTATATCTTGTAGTGCTCCTGCCACGCCACCAATGGATCATGGTCGTTCCTATTAGGAAGCATAGCAACTGTCAATTATCACCAATTAATTATCCTTATTGGGAGCCTTTCATTGTCACTATTCATTATTCCTTATAATTTCCAATAATCCTATATATACACAACTAAAAGGGTTTATTGATAGAGAATGTTTTTATGCAAAAGCATTCTCTACACACTATTGACTGAAGCATCCTCACTAGCATGAAGAAGATGGTGTTCGTTTGCTTTTGAAGTGTGCAAGCTCATGGCAAAGCAGGGGATAGCATCCTTGATGTGGTGGTCCCTAGGTGCTCTCCTACGGCTCGGCTTTGTCATCGATGCTAAAGACATGTTCAATGGTGTTGAGGTTCTTTTTCTTTATGCTTGCCGAGGATGGCTTCGCAATTGTGTTTGGGGAGAATGATGATGCCCATGGATGCTCAAAATCTAGCACCCTAATACATCTGAATCAAGCATATAATATATCAATATAGACTTATTATATTTTGTAAAATGATAGATTTCTAAAAGAGGGGCATAACTTTTGAAGGCCCGAAAGCAATGGTGGCTAAGGTCAATGTATATTTAAAAATAAATGAAACAATAAATAAACTATTGCACGAAGGGGTGCATGTGGGGGAAGATTGGGGTGTGCTTCTTCAATATACCCCTCTCTCTCTCGCATGCACTTCGGGAGCATTTGATGTGAAAAATTCTCTCTCTCTCTCTCTCTCTCTCTCTCTCTCTCTCTCTCTCTCTCTCTCTCTCTCTCTCTCTCTCTCTCTCTCTCTCTCTCTCTCTCTCTCTCTCTCTCTCTCTCTCTCTCTCTCTCTCTCTCTCTCTCTCTCTCTCTCTCTCTCTCTCTCTCTCATGGAAATAGAGAGTGATGAAGAAGGAGAGGACACTGATTCAGATAAATGTTTCTCTTTAGCTATATTCCACGAGCGAGAGATGAAATCTCAGCATAGACTTTTCTCTTGTTGTGTTCCCGGGAGAGTTGTTATTTCCTTGGTTCAGCCAACTAGCTCTAGACCCGTGTTTCTCAACATGGTATCAGAGCCATGGCTGACCTAGTTAGCTACTGTGTGTCCTTTCTCAATCTCCTTCTTTATCATCTCCTCTATCCCTCAAAGTCATCCACCATTGCATACGAGGTAAAGGAGCTCAAGAGTTCCAATGTCATAGAGCTCAAAACAGGAAGGCTAGTCTTTAGCTAAAATTGGTTGGTGGCTATTATCAAGCAAGAGTGAAATTTGAGGGATCTACTTCAAGCTTGGCTTGGAGCTTGCTTTGGAGGTGATAGATACGATGAAAGCCCTTCTTGTCCAAGGTTTGAAGAACTACAAGGTAGTTGCTATTCTAAAATAGCATAAGAATCCTACCTAGTTCTTCAATTCCTGCTCAATTCCTGGCCCTACTTGAAGTCGCCTTGCTTTGAAGCCATCACTGAAGTTGATCTATAGACATTATAATGAGCCTCTATTCAATTTCTCTAGCATAAGTTTTGGTACTTCAGAAAATAGGTTAGACTTACAGATGACTTAGTAAGACCACTAGTAAGAGACAAGGGTTAAGAGTGTTGGCGTTTCTTACTCTGTTTCAGCCACATAAGAGAAAGAAGAAGAGGGATCCTGCTACAAATGAGTTTGATCAGTCAACTGCTCTATCTCAAAGCCAGTTGTGGCACACCACACTCTCGGGGAACTTTCAGAGCCTAGTGAATTGTGATCCAGATCAGAGATTCATTATGTGGCAGAGGAAGAGAATGAAGAAGAGATTTGTTGGTGATGTCAACCTGCTACATTGAAGAGGAGATCTATCACTACCGCTTGCCACTAAAAAGGAACCTAGTTGGAGCCCCAAGAGGAACACCAAGGAAAAGGAAATTCTCTTGCAAGAAAATCTATCTTGTAACATCAACAAGCTTGTTTATCATGTTTCATATGATCACAATGAAGAAAAGAATACCAGGCACAACAAATCTTCATACAGCATCATGTAGATCTCCCACGGATTTTATAGAATCAACCATATTCTTCAATATCTTCACAAAATCCATCAATAGAACAAAGAAAGAAAAGGAATACACCATCTTTGAATGGAAATACATCACATAGTATTCATCTTCAATATCTTCATAGTCTTCTCTCTCAATCTCTCATATACAATCACTCTGTTTGAGTAGAATTGGCTATCTCTGACTCTCTCTCTCTCTCTCCATCAATAATACATCATATCCTCACTACAATCTCTCAAAAATCACTCTCAATAATCCTTATTAGTCGTGGATACCCCTCCCAAGAGGTATGTCTGATATGAAGAGTCGCCAAAGCCACTACAGTGTCATTTCATAGCTCACTACTGTCACTTCACTCTAGTCTTTACTTGAGTCTTCAGCAGCTACTTCTTTCACTTCTTTCAGCTCTTTTTGCACTTGTATTCACCTCTTTCCAAGGCTAGAAAACTTTCCCAAGCTACACTCTCATCCATCAGAACACATACAAAAGCACACAGAACAGTCTACAGAACAGAACAGAACAGAACAGAAATAGAGGCTCTACAGAAGACCTACAGAAGGTTGCAGAAGGTTATCAAAACCACATAACTCATACTCAAACCATTCCATACTCTCACAAACCATTCAATAAGCTTTCAAAATATCTCAATCTTCATCAATCAATACTCCATCCCTCCTTACAGAAGACAATCAGAACAAAACAGACCAAAACAGAACAAAACAGAAGGTATACAGAACCAATCAGAACATCACAGAACCACATATCTCCACTGATAAACATCATGAACTTCCAAAACACAATCAATATTATCCAAAACACTCTCAAACCACTTCTAAACCAATCAATCATAAAATCAACCATTCAGCTCCTCAAAAACAACAAAAATCAGCCAAAAAACAAGTCATTTCAACACTCAACATATCCCCACACTTAATAAGGAAGCGTCCTCGCGACCCAGGAAAAAGGGAATACAAGTTCAGGGAAAAGCTCAACTTTGATCTTCAATATCTTTTCAAAAAGAATCCATCCACCACGACCCCAACTTATAACCTATTTCTGATATAAAAATACAAAGAAAGGAAAGCCCTTTATACATTAACACTTCGTATCAAACTGAAAATCACAACAAATTTGTAAAGGATATAAGAGTTTTCTTCTTCTTCATCAGCATCAGCTTCAACTCTCCAACCACGACCCCAACACCACAATTCTCGAAAATGTAGTTTGCACGAAATCCAATCCAATAGGAAACCACCACGTTCGTATTACATAAATGAACTCACAATACAAACACTAATACAACACAACCATCTGAATGACTCCTCCAAAAAGAGAGATTTTCATTAAAAAGTATCCACCATACATTGGAAAGGTATCAATGAAGATGATCCCTCTTAAAAGATTGATGTTGTCGGAAACGATCCATAGACAAGGATTCATCTACAAAGGTTTTGGGAGGATTTTGAAAAAATTGAAGACAGCACATCCTTTCCAACAAGACCAGGTATCTGCTAGGCAAACAAAGGGCATGAAAATATAATATATCCAGCTGCTGGGAATCAATGCTCACATTGACATTCATGCACAACTTTGGAATAGGCTTGGAATCATTATGAGAGTGCCTATGCATATACGCCAGGTACCAAGCAAAGTGAGCAGTTAATCTCACTGAGGGATCTGCAGACTGTGAATACTGCTAAGCAAAATGAACATAGTTCTGATAAGCTTGAGTGGCAGCTGTCCATTCTCCTGGAATTACTGGCCAATTAATCTGAGGTCCTGTAAGGGAATCATTCGAACTCCATCCCCTTCTTCTGGAAATCTGATTATCAAACCTGTCATAGTCACTAACCAACTGAGGTGGTTGAGATATAGAAGTGTTAGGAGAGGGTAATGGAATAAGAAAAAGTGGATGAAGTGAGGGATAGGCAAAATCATAAAAGGAAGAATGAGTTAAAGAAGGAGTGGCAGAAATTTGTAGGGAATCACTAAGGAAGGGTGTTAACTGATAAATAGGAAATGTGGAGGGTACATGAATGGATGGAGAAGGACAGGGTGGAGAAGGGGAAAATACCCTATCCTCAATAAAGGAGCAATATGTAAAAATGGAAATTTGAGGGAAAGATGAAGGTTGGAAAAGAAGGGGTAAAATAGTGGTGGAATTAGATTGACAAAGGAAAGTTATAGAGCATATCGGTGAGCCATTTGTTTGTAATATAGGAGGGTAGGAACAGAAGGTCCTAAGAGAGATCGTCTATGATAGGCATCAAAGAAGGTAGAATCAAACGGATTATGTTTTGAAAGATAGGCTAAGAGATTCATCCTCAGTTGATTAGTACTCTGGGTAGGGGTAGGAGCTGTGTTTTGTCTTTGATTCAGAACCACAGAATCAATCATGGGATGCCAGGAATTATCATGACAATCAGCCACTTTGGAGGAGTAACTCTGGAACATGTCAGCTATGCGCAACTCCAAATGGTTGACATACAAAACAGCTTGTAGAACCACATCCCCCACATACCATGCCATATCCACCTCATCTGGAATTAACAAGTCTCCTCGTAGATACATGTATGACATCAACATAGTATCTGGCGTGACAGAATCTTCAAACACCATCCTTACTACCTCTGTCAACAACTCAGCAGACCAAGCCTCACTCCACCCATCCTCTGGAAGAGGTAAATCCATCGTGGAAAGCTTCATGTAGAAGACCAAATTCTGTAAGTGGTAGTGGACAAAGAAAGAATGGTCTGGTGGAACATATTCCTGAAACTACTCAAATGTAGACCATAACAAGTCCATTCGGGATTGCAATCTTTCCACTTTATCTTGGAATAGAGGATACAAAGTAGCCTGTCTCTGAAGAGCAGCCAAGTCCTGCGGTGAAAGAGAAGGAATCAAGGGAACATTAGGGCTTGGAGGAACAGAGCGTGACTTGGCCAGTTGATCTTGCAACTGCTGAATTTGGGAGGCTTGGGAGGCCACTGTGTCATTAGCAATCTGTAAGGCAGAAAGTTTGCCATCTAAGAGAGCTTGGAACTCCTGCGCTTCTCTGGACATCCTCTCCTTCTCCTCTGAAAGGCTAGTAACCTGTGATTGAGCCTCTAGTAACTGGATCTTCAAAGAAGAGATCTCATCGCTTTGGGTGGCAACCAATTGGGTTTGGTGTTCCATTTGCTTAAACAAATCTGCTAGGGTATCCTTAGCAGAAGCTAACTCGGATGTTGCCTTATGCAACTGGTCCTTAGACTGCATGAGTTCTTCATAAAAAGACGCGTACAGCTGTTGAACACGGGCTGTCACTGACAATTCAATGGAACTCTGAATATCTTTACAGAGGAAAGGAATTGCATCTCCTGAGACGAGACTGTTTAGAGAGGGAACTGATATGTCCAATGATCCTTCTCGATGTGCTCGGAACAGGTTATTACAAGTGAGATACCCAGGGAGTTCACTGCCAGAGGTAGCAGGAATGGACACTGAAGGAAGTACTGAAGGAGATTTATCCGCTACCCGCTTCAAGCGTTTGCGCTGGATGATCAGGGGAGGCAGAGAATCATCATCCTCTATGTCAATAGGTTCTGACTCATCTGAAGGTGGAGGAGGAGGTACTGGATCTGATGGAGGAGGTGGAGGCACAGTCTTCTGTAAACCTAAATAGGTCAAGAAGGCAGACAAATATGATCCATATGTGACATTGATAACATTACCCCTGGTGACTTTGATGAAATGTTGATCCATTTTAGTGAGGAGGTAAGTGCTCCAATCAATAGGAACTCCTTTCAACACCATCTTGGAAGCTATAAAAAGCTCTTTGGACAAGTATTAGGATGGCGTTTTGGGAGCATAAACCTGTCCTGGAGAAACTGACAGACCATCTTCCATACGGGATCAGTGATCATGGAAAAGGAAACTCCTGAAGAGTTAATCACCTTCTTAACATCCACCATTTCCCTTGTCTGCTTTTGCAACAGCTTCAGAATCTCTTCATTAGAGAAAAGCTGACGAGTGGTAACTAAAGGTTCACCTTTGGAGGGAAGAGACAGAGCCTTCCCTAAGTCTCGAGGTGTCAAAGTCATAGAAATTCCCTGGACTAGTCCTGTCTTCTTGCTGTAGGAGGCCAAAAACTCATCACATAACGACGGATCCTCGGGAAGCAATGGAAAAGAAGTAGCCACAAAAGTAGCAAGTCCCGCCTTCATGAGAGGCTCAAAAGTAAGTAGGGAAGAGTAATCCCTACTAACTAATGGGACGTACTGGATAGGGGGAGGAGCATGAGAAGGCGCCATTCAGATGGTTACACACACACCACAAACACAGACAATCAAGGAGAATGCCTGCAAAGCAACAGACAAAAAACCAAGGATAAGAGAACAACCAAAACAATAAAACGTGACTCGACCAACTAACCCCAAGCAAACCACAACCTAGAAAAAATTCGACATGACCTTGAGACACATGCGACCGAAAGCTTCATGCGATACATCAGACAAATACCCAGAACCCCATATCAGGCAAGAAAAGAAAAAACTACATACCGTACCCTTAACCGTAACAAAGACAGTAAACCAAAACATCATCACATCCGACACATATCAAGACTACATCGTTGATAAACCATTGTTTGACCATGGAAATAGCGCGAATGACTGCACATACCCATCCTACGAAACGGGTTCGTTAAAAAGGGGAATTAAGTGCAGTGAGGGGGGATTAATTTAATGAAGGGTTTATTTTAATAAAGTATTAAGAATGGGTGAAGTTTTATTAAGTGATAAACCTTAACAAGAAAACGACGATTCCTTCTTATAAATTAAATTACCAATTATTAGGTGAAAACGGTGCTTTAATTCGAATCCCGGACTGCGACACCCAGACTGGGTCTCTAAATGCAAGTTCATTGATTACAAATTAAAGTGATGTGGAGCGCTTTTTTGCCAACGCGTACTCTTGTGATGGCTGGTTCATTTTAATTAAAAATTAAAGTGCCTCTGTAGCGCACGTAGCACTTGCTAAGTGGACAGTGGGTTTATTTTAATTAAAAAAAATTGTGTGTTTAGCGCGAATGCGCGTGGAAACTGTGGGTGAATAAATAGGTCATTTTAACAATTAATTTGTGATTAAGGGGGAAATAAAAATAAATAAAGCACATAAAATAAATACCTGGAAGGGGTGTGTATGTAATGCCTAAATGCGCACGGAAGAGTCCCCCAAAAGGAGTGAATCCAGTAAAAGAAAAGTAAAGACCACTGACGAAACAACAAAGACAATACCTTAGTGGGCTTGGTGATTTGGAATGTACTTTTAATTTGTTATTTTGGATGGGAGTGGGGTTATAGTTTAGGTGTGTTTGTGTTGGTTTTATAGTGTGGTTTCAGTTTTTTTTTTTTAGTTGTTATGATTTATGGTTTGTTTTTGTTTTTTTGTTTTTTTGTTTTTTTAATAATAATAATAATAATATCAAGATATATAGCACATGAATATGTGATGAAGGGAAAAAATGAAAATTCAGCCATGGAGGAAATATCCACAATTTAGGTTAATAAAAGTAGGGTGTTATTGGTTTTATTTTTTATATTTAATTTTTTTTAAAGAATATTTGGCCCGAATATGACAATATTTTAAAGTGAGAAATTAATGGAAACAGTTCAGGGGTGGGTGGAATTTTTTAGAATTTTTTTGGAATTTTTTTGTATTTGTATTAATTTTAAATGAATTTTATGCATTTTGTAGGTCATTTTGAATTACTTTTTAAATTTGTAAGTTTCTTTAATTTTTTTGTTCAAATGTTCACCTTACAAATATTCCAAAATATGGCAGAAATATGGGGAAATTTTTAGAATTTTTTTTGTAATTTTTTTAAATTTAAATGAATGTTTTTTTTTTAAATAACTAAGTCAAGTTATGCTAGATAAGTCAGGTAAGTTAGGGTAAGTCAAGTCTGGTCTAGTCAGGTTAGTCAGGGTTGATTAGGGTAGTCTGGGTTAGTGAAGTTAGGCTAAGTAAGTGCAAGTTAGGTTAGTCTGGGTTAGTCTAGGTTAGTTAGGTTAGGCTAAGGCAAATCTAACTAACCTAGGTTAGGCTAACTAACCTAGGGTTAGTTAGGAGGGTGGAGACTAACATGAGGTAGGTTAGTGAACTAACTAGAGTTAGGTTAGGAGACCCAAGTCTAGTTAGGTTAGGGTTAGGGTTAGGGTTAGGGTTATCCTAACTAGGGGGTGGGGTGAGTTAACTAGGTTAGGGTTAGTCTAACCTAACTAGGGTTAGTTGGGTAGGGTAAGGTTAACTAACTAGGGGGTGGGGTTAGTTAACTAGGTTAGGGTTAGTCTAACCTAACTAGGGTTAGTTGGGTAGGGTAAGGTTAACTAACTAGGGGGTGGGGTTAGTTAACTAGGTTAGGGTTAGTCTAACCTAACTAGGGTTAGGGTAATTGAATTAAGGTTAGTTGACCTAATTAAGTTAATTAACTGAATGCAAGTTAGGATAACTAACCTAAGGGTTAGTTAGGAGGGCCACGGCCAGGACGGAGAAGGCCGGGGACTGCGGGCTGAAGACAAGGGGTTGGAGGCTTCTGCTGGCGTGGCGAAGGGCTAGAGGCTGCTGTGTCTGCGACGGCGGCGGCTGGCGTGGCGAAGGGCTGCGGGCGAGCTGGAGACGAAGGGCTCTGCGGACGTGGCGGCCGGGGCTAGAGGCTTCTGCTGGCGTCTGCGGCGTGGCTGAGGAGGACGTGGAAGCAGAGGCAGAAGAGGGAGAGGAAGAAGGGGAAGGAGAGGGGAGGGAGGAGGAAGGAAGTCGGGAGGTGGCGAAGGAGGAGGGAATGGGAAGGGAGGAGGAGGTAGGAAGAGAAGGCGATGGAGGTGGGAGAAGGCGGTGGGAGCAGAGGGGAGGGCGCGATGGAGGAAGAAGGAGGGGCAGCAGGTGGGGGAGATGGGGGGGAGGGTCGGGAAGAGAGAAAGAAGGGTAGGAGAGAGAAAGAGGGGAGATGAAGAAGAAGAGAGAGAGAGAAAGAGGGGAAGGGTGGTTGAGAGTTAGGGGGGAGAGGATGTACGTTGGGGGGAGGGGTGTGTTTAAAAAAAAATTCAAAAAAATAAATTAATTAAGTAATTAATTAATTTAAAAAAAGGAGAGGTGAGACACCCCTGTCCCGCGCGCATGCGCGGGACGGGGTAAAAAACTTTGCGGTGACGGGAGGGAAAGGGTGCCTGGATGTGGGGACGGAGCACGCGGACACGACCGGGGCGCGTTAAAACGCGTAAAATTGAAAAAGGGCGCGTTCACGCGCGGGACGGAGCGCGTAAAAACTCATAAAAATAAAGAAAAATCAATAACTCCCAATCCGGACGTCAAAACGAAATGACGTAATTAAAAAGTGGGCAGGACGACAGGAAGAAGACTGGAAAAATATGCAAAGGAGGTTCTGGGAGGGGTAAAGGGCGGTCACGTGCAAAAAACACAAAAAACGGATCAAAAAATGCAATTAAAAATTAATATCAAAAAATCCGTGCATCGAAATGAGGTGTAGAAAAAAGGAAAACTGTGCGGAAAGACGTGCCCGATAATCCTATCACATCAAAACATAGTTCCGACTGAGATAAGATGCGTTCACGTGGGAAAAACCCAAAAAACAAACCCGGAAATGGGATCGAAAATTAATATCGGACGAACCGTTCGCCGGAATGGCATGCAGTAAGAAGGAAAAATGTTCACAAGAAGGAGTGGCACAAGGGTATTATGTTAAACTGCAGTTCCGTTGGAAGTAGGAGGGGTTCACATGCAAAAGACACCAAAAATATACCCGAAAACTCATTGAAAAATTAATAATAATAAATCCAGAAGGCGAAAGAGGGTGGAGGGAAAAGGAAAAAGGTAGGGGAAGACACAGAGGACACGACTGTCAAATCAAATTGGAATTCCGATGCAAACAGGGCAGGTTCACATGGAAAAATGTCAAAAAGACGCACGAAAAAGTCTTAAAAAACCGGAAAATTAATATTGGACAAACCGTGTATCGGAATGACTCGGAGTAAAAAGAAAAATTGTCAAAGGAAAAGTATTGGTAGGGCTATGACGTCAGATCACGGTTCCGAAACAAGAAAAGCGCGTTCTCATAGAAAACCGGTTAATTTGCGCAAAATGCTTTAAAAATTAATAACTCGAAAACCGTGCACTGGAACAAGGGTAGGTAAAAAGGAAAAATGGTCAATTCAAAGGTAGGAATAGGGATATAAGGTTGGATTTGGACTTCGGTGAACGTAGGGTGCATTCTCATGGCAGGACCTCAAAAGCAGGGAATGAAGGAAAACTGCAAGGGAACAGCCCCAAGGGTGGGTGGAAAATGAACGAATGGATGGGAAGGGACCCCATCAAGGTAACAACAAGTCATGGCATACATGCATGAGCAGGTTGAGGCATATGCAGAGGGGTATGCCATGTAGACGCGCAGGGACGCGTCCCCACACTTAAGATCTTAATGGATAGGGTTAACCAAACAACAGGGACCGAGGACCACGCCACAGACCATCCACTAACGTCCCCACACTTAAAACATGAACGTCACTAAGAAACAAAAGTTGTAGGGTTAAAAAACTTGGCCTATGTTGTTGAGGATCACGGTTGATTGTCGATGGCACATCCGGTATCGTTGTCGGCTATTGGAGGTACCAAGGCATCTTTTCAGCACACGTCCTTTATGGCAGGAACCATGTGGCAGCACCCAGGGAGGTGGCTGATGGAGGGAATCGCAGGAAATTCGTTGTCGATGATGAAAGATATTGCACTTAACTCACAGTCACTCAAATGGAATGAAAGAACAATCACTCGCCCCATGACTAATATCACTCGAGGAAGAATGATGGAAACCCATATCTCGTACCCAGTTGAGGAATCGACAAGGGGGAATGGTGCAGAAGGAGTATGCTAGGGTGCACAGTTGATGGTGCATTAGTACGTCCAACCCTCTCTGGCATAAGTGCAAGGAGGAAGGCAAGGGAGCCCAACAGTGCAGTGTTCAGAACAGGGTGACATGTCCTGTGTGTTGAGATATCGAGCTCCACTCGTGATATGCCAGGGTGACCGTTGTGTATTTATGTCACCGACTTGTCAGTTGCAGACGCGGTTGGTACACCACCCATGAATAATAGCTACATGATAGCTATCCTTATCTACTCTAGTTCGTGGCTCAGTTAGTATGCCACCTTAGTTAGTTGAGTTTAGTTTGAGACCCATATATAGGGTTCTTCTATTTCTTTGTATGAGAGTTCTTTTGGCTTACACAACTAAGAAGAGAAAAACTGTTTTCAGCCTCCACCCTTGTGTGTATCCCCCCATTGTGCAAGCAAGAAAGCTACAAGTGAGACTCCTTCCTTCTCTCCCACAAACTTGACATGGTATCAGAGCCTTGTTCGTGGTAAGGAGCTCAAGAAAGCAAGCCAAGCTCGCGGTGGTCTAGTAAGAGGAGCACTGTTGCTTTCATTTTCTGTTTTGGGAGCAGATCTCTGCAGGTAGCACAGCCGGAAATTGCAGGAGTGCATTGTCTCAGGTTGAGACGCCCTTCGCGGTGAAGCAAGAGGGCAGTATATGCTGCGGGATAGGGCTTTAGCCCTTGGCGACCCTGTTTTTTTATTTGAGGCCATTTCGGGGCCTGTTTTGGAGGCGGAAGTTTTCTGCACGCACTCAGGAAAAGGCCCAGTTTTATGCTGTGCAGCCACTGTTCTACAGGTCGGTGGAAAGTTTCTGTAGAAATTGCATTGTATGCTTGTGCGCAGAGACATTGGGAGTTACAGAATCATCCCTGTTGCCTGTTGATGCAAAATCGTCACTAGGAAGTGACTGTGTGGTCAAATACCACTTTCGCCAGTTTTGCAGATTTGCCCTTGTGAGGGTGAAGCTGTGTTTTTTGCAGTGACAGAATTTTTTGCAGTGTTCTGTAATGGCGTCTGATTCTCTTTCACAGATTGTCACTGAAAAGCTTGACAAGAACAACTTCCAAGCATGGAAGTTTAGAATGACGAATTTCCTTATGGGAAAAGGATATTGGGAATTTGTTGCAGGAAATGAAGAAGAACCAGTTCTTCCTGATGCTCCCAATCAACAGCAAATGCAGGCATTCAAAGCATGGCATGAGAGAGCCAGGAAAGTTATGTACTGGCTGTCTATCAGTATTTCAGACTCTATGATTGTGCATATTCAGGATGCAAGTACGCCAAAGGAGGCATGGGATACTCTGTCAAAAATGTATAGCACAAATACGCAAGCCAGGAAAATGCAGCTCAAGCAAGAGTTGCATAATGTGCAAAGAGAAAGTATGAGCATCAATGACTACCACATGAAGGTGAAGAAGATTGCAGATGCACTTGCTTCCATTGGGTCGCCAGTGGAAGATGATGATTTAGTTTCTGTGACCTTGAATGGTCTAGGAAAGGATTATGCACAGTTTCGGACATCCATTTCAATTCGTGAAAGATTTCCTGATTTTGAGGAGTTGATTGCTCTTCTAATTTCTAAGGAGCAGAGAAATGGTGGTGCATCTTCTTCAGGAGGAACTTCAAAAGAAACTGTCTTCTACTCAAATACTGGAAGAGGTAGAGGCAGAGGTAGAGGAGGCCGATTTGGAGGCCGTGGTAGAAATCAGAATATGCAGCAAACTCAAGAAAACCAGTCCTATGGAGGAGGACGTGGTAACTCTAGAGGCAGGGGGAGCCAAAGAGGTCGTGGTGGATGGCAAAGAGGCCAAAATGCAAACAGTAATGTTGAATGCTACTATTGTGGCAAAATGGGTCATATGGCTAAAGACTGCTATAAAAAGCAGAATGACATCATGAATGGAAAACTGCAACAAGGAAATTATGCATCTTCTAGTAGACAGGGTGATGACAGAAATGAGCATTTGTTTATGGTGCAGCACATGAACAATTCTGTGACAAGTGTAGAAGAAAGCAACGATGTGTGGTATGTTGACTCAGGTGCATCAAACCACATGACAGGTCATGCAGAATGGATGGAGGATGCAAGGAAAATGGAAAAACCAGGATTTGTGGAGACTGGTGATGATACTCCACATCCGATTGTGCAGATTGGAAAAATTCCTTTGTCTATGCAGGATGAGAAAAAGAAATACATGTCCGATGTATTTCATGTCCCGAATATCACCAAGAATCTGGTTTCTGTTGGTCAAATGGTTGAACAGGGCTTGCAGGTCAGATTTAATCCTCATGGATGCTTTGTTGAGGATATGAAAAATAAAGGTCGCTTGATAGCAAAAGGAAAGAAGAAGGGCAGAATGTTTACGTTGGATGCAGACATGTCTGAATTGAGTACAGCAATGTTTGCACATGGGACCGGTGTAGTTGCAGATATTGATATCTGGCATAAACGCATTGGTCATGTTAATGTACAGCGACTTAAATCAATGCAGGCCCAAAATACTGTTGCAGGATTGCCTAAATTCAAGGTTGCAGAAATGCATAAGGTATGTGAAGCCTGTCAGTTTGGAAAACAGGCAAGGAAACCATTTCCTAGACATGTTCAAGAGAGTAAGAAGCCATTGGAATTAATCCACTCTGATGTGTGGACTACTAAAGTTGCATCTCTTGGAGGCTGTCATTATTTTGTCAGTTTTATTGATGACTATAGCAGAAAAGTTTGGGTGTATTTTATGAAAAAGAAAAGTGAAGTTTTTGGGCATTTCAAAACTCTTAAAGCTATGGTTGAAAAAGAAACAGGCCTGCAAGTAAAATGCCTAAGGTCAGATGGAGGGGGAGAGTACCTCTCAAATGAGTTTGTAAGGTTCCTGCAGGAGCATGGCATAAAGCAGCAATATTCATGCAGTCATACCCCACAGCAAAATGGAATTGCAGAAAGAAAAAACAGGCATATTGGAGAGGTATCTCGTGCCATGCTTAATGAAAAAGACCTGCCAGATTTTTATTGGGCTGAAGGAGTTGCGACAGCAGTCTACATAATGAACAGGACTCCCACTGCAGCAATACATGGAATGACTCCAGAGGAGAGGTATACTGGTAGGAAACCAGATATTTCTCATTTGAAAATTTTTGGTTGCATTGCCTATGTACATGTGCCAGATGAGTTGAGATCCAAGTTGGATCCAAAAGCTGAGAAGTGCATCTTTATTGGTTACTCTCTGCAGCAAAAAGGGTATAGATGCTATAACCCTTCTACTCGTAAGTTTACAATGAGCAGAGATGTTGTTTTTGATGAGATCAGTAGCTGGTATAAACCAGTAAATGTGATTGATGATGTAGATGCACAAAATGGTAATGCTGCACAGAATTCACAGCAGCAGTCACAAAATATTAGTGGACCTGGAGCGTCCTCTAGCAGTGGTTCACATTCTTCGCCATGGACAGGCAGATTGAGATCAGGAGAATCTTCTCAAAGTAATGCAGATAGTGGTATGCAGGTATCACGAAAAGGAAAAGAGAAGGTTGATCAGCCCATGTTTGATGTGAATGCAGGTCACTCTTATGTGGATGGTGAATCCAGTGGCTCAGAACAGAGCATTGATGATGAGTTGGGTATTCCTTCTATTGTTATACCTGGAGTAAGGAAGACCAGGGATGTTTTGAGAGCACATGGGAGTGAACCCACTTTGCGCAGGTCTACCAGAGTTAGGTATCCTGTGGATAGGCTGAAATATGATGGATTTACAGCCATTCACTATGCATATATGGTCAAGGTGATACAAGAACCAGAACCCACTTATTTCTTTGTATGAGAGTTCTTTTGGCTTACACAACTAAGAAGAGAAAAACTGTTTTCAGCCTCCACCCTTGTGCGTATCCCCCCATTGTGCAAGCAAGAAAGCTACAAGTGAGACTCCTTCCTTCTCTCCCACAATCTTGACACTGTGATGACGGTAGAGACCCATCCCGTGGGTGCATAGGGAAACGGGAACATACCTTACTCCAAGTGTCGTAACGTCCCTCAATCTCACCTCTCGGTAATGGATTGAAGAAACTCCAATTACACTCAACCCACCCTCTGTCTCGCACTCTGTGGATAGTTACAGGAGGGCAACCTTTTCCTGAAACTCATTGATGTAATCCTCACAGTCACTTGTGCAAAGGTTGTATGCCTTGTGCCCATTTGATGGTGCAACTATGCATCCCGCCCTGTGCCGGCATACTGTGCGAGAAGGAAGGCCAGGGAGCCTTATGGTGTAGTACACAGAAACAAATTGTGCTTTGTGCATTGAGAGGCCCATCCCGTGCATGCAACACTTCATTCACACTATTCACCTCTCATTTGAGTTGAAGGGAAAAGACTGGTCTCTCGCCCCACCCTCTGTCTCACTCGTTGTTGATAGTTATAGAGGGCAATCCATACTCACGTCCCACATCCGGTTAGGATGAAAGCTCACATCACTCAATTGTTTGTCGATGAAGATCGCGTCCTCAGTTGTTGAAGAGGCGGACCCAGGGAGGTAGCCATCAAATCGAACATTGTGTTGGATAGGACATGTCGTCTGCTAGAGGACAGGTAGATGCTTTGCAGAGAGACCCAGGACACAGCGTACCAAGGGAGGCAGCTTCGGAATTGGATCCTGGGGATATCAATTAATGAATCTGCTTCCTGGACTGCTGGGTGTTGCCACCTTTTCCACAGCCAGCTTCCTGCCCAAGGGTGTTTACCACCTTTTCTTGGAATGAGGCCTGCTATGACAGGGAATTGCTTCCTTTTCTCTCATAACAGATTTGTTTTTCTTATTTTTTTTCTTTTTTTTTTCTTTTTTGTTTTCCCCTATTCCCGAAGGTGTTTCCACCTTTTCTCAAAGAATAGGTCGGCATGACAGGGACCTAAGTCCTTTTCTCCCATGACCGATATGATTGTTTTTCTTCTTCTTTTTTCGAAATAAGCAAGGGAATGGTAGAAAGACCATTTGTCAGAACCAACCTCGCCATTGTTGCTGGTGGAAAATAGAGGATAAGAGATCAAGGCTGGAAGGTAGGGTTGAGGGGACAGAGGGTTGCGTCCATCTCATCAGGAGTGACTGAAGAACGACTATCAGAAGTAGCATCATAAGAAGTAGAGTGCCGCGCCAACGAGGGAAAGGATCAAGTGACCGTAATTGTCAAGATCCCCAAGGAGGGAAGTACTTCTTCAGGCGATATCCATTAATCAGGAAGGAATCATTAGAGGCATCAACGGTCTGCACTTGGACAGAGCCATTAGGGTTGACGGCAAGTACCTTATATGGGCCCATCCACCGCTGTTGAAGCTTGCCAGGAAACTTGCCAAATCGTGAATCATAGGCTAGGACCAAATCACCTTCTTTAAACTCCTTGTGCTTGATGAAGCTGTCATGGTAAGCCTTACGTCGAGCTTGCGTGGCTTCCATGCATTGTAGAGCCATCCTACGAATTTCATCCAAACATTCCAGGTGCAAGAGACGGCGTTGCAGTGAATCATCGTCCCCCAAACGCTCTTTGATAGCCACTCTCAAAGAGGGTAATTCCAGTTCAACAGGGAAAACAGCTTCTGTACCATACACCAGCTGGAATGGTGTCTGTCCTGTTGCGGCTTTATAGGAGGTTCTGTATGCTCAGAGGCCCTCTGTAAGTCGATCATCCCAATCACGATGATGTGCGGCAATCGTTCTTGTCAGAATCGAATAGAGGATGCGATTTGTGACTTCGACTTGGCCGTTGGCTCTGGGGTAATAAGGAGTGGACTTGCGATGGCAGATCTTATACAACTCTGTCAACTCTTCCATGACTTTATTAATGAAATGAGTGCCTCTGTCACTTACCAGCTCTAAGGGACTGCCAAAATGGGTGATGATATTCTCGTACATGAACAGGGCCACGCTGTTACCATCGTCCCGCTTTAGGGCTTTAGCTTCACACCACTTTGTGACATAATCCGTACATATGAGGATGTATCTATTCTGTTTCCTTCTAGTAGGAGGATCGATTGGACCTACGAAGTCGATGCCCCACTTCTCAAACGGCTTTAAGGGAAGAATAGGCTGCAGTGGCATGGCACTTGTCTTGGTGGGTTTCCCCATTCTCTGACAAGCATCACATCTTTTACAGTAATCATAGGCATCCTTGTGGATGGTAGGCCACCAATATCCTGCTAGCAGAGCCTTCCTGGCTGTGGCTTCTCCTGCAAAGTGACCTCCACATGGCTCGTCATGGCAAGCCTTCAAAAAAATCCCAATCTCATCTCCTACAACACATCTTCGGAGCACTTCATCTTTGCCTTTCTTGTACAGTGCACCGCCTAGCAGGGTGTAGGGGGCTGATTCTAGCATAAGCTTCTTCCTTTCCCGACTAGAGATACTAGGAGGGTACTGTTGGGTTGCCAGTAGATTGGCAATGTCTGCATACCAGGGAGTTACAGTTTCTACCAAGAATAGGAAAGCATCAGGGAGGTCTGGATCATCCTGCTCCTCGTCTGCAGTCTGTGGAATATGCGACAGATGATCAGCCAAAACATGGGAACGACCAGGTTTAGTAATCACCTCAAAGTCGAACTCCTAGAATAGAAGGATCCATCTCATCATTCGTCCTTTCACATCTGCTTTATTCATCAGGAAGGATAGGGCCTCATGATCCACATAAAACTTAAAGTGGGTAGATAGGAGGTAATGGTGGAACTTCTCTAGGGCAAACACCTTTGCCAAGCACTCCAGTTCTGTCACTGTATAGTTCCGCTCCCTATCAGTGACTTTTCGGCTTGCATAATAGATCGGTTGATCCAGCTTCGAGGAGCCCTTTTGGCAAAGGACAGCACCTAAGCCTTCAATAGATGCATCAGTGTGTACATGGAACTCTTTCGTCCAATCAGGAGGTTGAAGAATGGGTGCCTCAATCAGACACTGCTTCAGAGTGTGGAAGGCTTTGTCACATTCTTCCGTTCCAAGTAAACTCTGCATTTTTCCTAAGAAGCTTGTGCAAGGAGGTTGCCTTTGTTGCAAAATGGGCTATGAACCTTCTGTAGTAACCCACATGGCCTAGGAATCCCCTCAACTGTTTGAGGTTGGTGGGTGCTGTTAGAGCTGCGATCTTTTCGATCTTTGCAGGGTCTGTTGATATCCCTTGTGCAGAGACAATGTGGTCCAACAGAACTCCAGAAGAGACCCCAAAGATGCATTTATCAGGGTTGAGGGAAATCCCATACTCCCGGCATCGGTCAAAGCATTGTTCCAGGTGTCCCCAGTGTTCACGGATCAAACTATAGACACAGAAATCATCCAAATATACTTCAATAAAGTCGTGCAGATGATTTTGAAATGCGGCCATCATGACTCGCTGGAAAGTAGCAGGGGCATTGCAGAGCCCAAATGGCATCACTCGGTAAGCGTAGGTCCCCCATTCTGTGGTGAAGGTTGTTTTGGATTGGTCTTCTTCTGCGATTTGGACTTGGTTGTATCCGCTGAATCCATCCAGAAGGGAATAAAGCTCATGTCCTGCCACTATGTCCAACAATTGGTCTGTGAAAGGAATCGAGAAGTGATCCTTCTTTGTCTTGGAATTGAGCTTGCAAAAATCCACACAGATTCGCAATTTGCCATTCTTCTTGGGTACAACCACAATGGGTGAAACCCATTCACTATTTGCCACTGGATAGATGAACTCGGCTTCCAGAAGCTTCAGCAGCTCTGCTTTCACCAATGTGGAATAATTCGAGTTCATTCGCCTCTATCGTTGCCGTACTGGCTTGGCATCAGGCTCCAAGTCAATATGATGTTGGCATATTGTGGGATCAATCCCCTTTAGGTCTTTGTAAGACCATGCAAACACGTCCAAATTTTCTTTCAACAAGTTGTACAAAGTTGACAACTCCTCTTCTGGAAGGCTGCTACCCACCTTCAAGTGGCGTTCCGTGCCATCTGCATCCACAAAGGTTAAGTGCCTTTCACCTTCTACTTCACGGATGAAGGTCCCACGGACTGCTTTTGGATACAGATCTGACTCCTTTAAGGGAGTGGTGTCCTCTTCTGATGTCCCACTAGAACCAACTTCTTCTTTTGGTGAAGACTTAGGTTGCCTCTGGAGATGTTGAAATGGGATTAGGGCCGTTTCGGGTTTGGTTTCAAAATTAATTACCTCTTGGCTTGAAGACTCATCTTCTGATGACACATCTAGGAACGTCACATAACAGGGACCCTTTGATTTCTGTTGGGTTTGTGGGACTGGTGCTTGTTGGCACGGTGCATCATCATCATCTTTCTTTGGCAAGGATGGGTGAGGACGGCATGAGCCACTGCTGAAAGACGGCTTGTTCTTCTTAACCCATGTATTATAAGGATTTTGCATATAAGAAGATCCATTTACCAGGCCAAATGGTACCATCGTCATTCTATTCCATAGCATGAGCTCGTCTGCTTCTGATGCTTCTGGAACTTCTTCTTCAAATGTATCCTCTGCAAGTGGGATAGATTCTTCTGGCTCACTTTCATAACCTTCTTCATCTATATCATATTCATCCTCTTCTGCCTCTGTTTCTGTCTCTGCTTCTGTCTCTGTAGGAGCTCTGTAACAGAAGAACAGATTCTCTATTTCCTCTTCTGCCTCTGTCTCTGTCTCTGCTATGGCCATGTAACAGGGAGAGCAGTACATCCATGCTTCTATCTCACTGTCAGAAGTGATTTCAGAAGTCATTCCTGGTTTAGGCAGGAAGTATTCACCCATTGATAATGGCTTTGCATCTTTTGGAAGTCGGCTTACAGTATCCAGTGTTAAGGGACGTGCCACTGTTTTCTTGGCAAGGATCTGTTTGATAGCATCTTCGTCTACTGATGTTCCATCTGTAGCCTCATTAGGGAGTCAGAAGGTAACTCCAAGGAGGTGGATCCATGTCCTTTTTGAGAACCATATAGTTTCAGCACCACTTTGTTGGGTCCTCTACCCAAGGTCAAGGTTCCTTTGAACCAATCCGTCCTTGCTCGGGCTTCAAAAAGCCATGGTCTGCCCAGTAACAGAGGATAGGACGTACCATAAGAGTTTGGCTTCACCACCAGATAGGTTAGCCAATAATCTTTTCCAGCCATTGTAGTCTTCACATATGGGAGAATGCCCAAAGGCTTGATTCTGCTCTGATCTGCCAGTCTGATGAGCCATTGGGTTGGTTGCACACCTTGTAAGCCTAGATCTTTCATTGTCACATCCATCATAATGTTCACTGATGAACCACCATCAATCAGTGCATTTGCAATGAAGCAGCCTTCTATCCACACGCCAGTCTCTGGAGTACCCGGATCTAGGAAGGCGTTAGCTACGTCCACTTCTTTGACAGGCTCTGGAGCTTTGTTGGACTTTGTTGGTGTTGAGGGAGCAATCCTTAATCCACGTCTTCTTGTGAGTATACTTTTGAACCTTTTTCGGCAACTGGGAGACAACATCAATAATTGTCGGAATGTAAGGTTTGGTTTAAAGGTATCTAGATCTCTGACTAGATCGTATTCCTTAATAGGATCCACTGGATTCTCTAACCGGTTAGGGAATGGAGCAACACCCATTTTCATTTTCCCTCTTTCTTCCAACAGAGGCCTAATGGGAACTTCTTCTGCCACTTGCGGTGCTTCCTCCTCTTCTATCTCCTGGACCTCTGGTCCTGTCTCTGTAACTCTCTGTGGCACTGTAGTGCTCTGTATGGCACTGTCAGGCTCTGTTATGTTCTGTTCTTCTGGTGGAAGATTGAACTTCACTGTTCTGGCAAGAGGATTGTTTTCTTTCTGGATAGATAGTTCCTTCTTCTTTGCACGCGTGATGGCAGCAACTTCCAATTCCACTAAATTGGAGGTAGGCTCTTGGGCCTTGGCCGGACTATCAGTAGCACTGTTTTTCACTGGGGCTGGGCTTGGACAGTCTTTTGCAGTGTGGCCTTCTCCTTTGCATCGACTGCATAAGGGCTTGTAATCCACTGACCTTCTAGGATTTGGACAATTTGGTGAGATGTGTCCCTTTTCTCCACATCTATAACACTCCACTTCTGATCTCTGACCACCGCCAGACTGTCTTCCTCTGTAACTTTGAGAGGGAAACCTTCTTGGACCGAAATTAGGACCAAACTCTCTAGGCTTGGGTCTAATATCCTGTGTTGTCATTTTGGATTCCAGCAAGTTAAATCTTGCGTCTTCTTCCTTCCTTCTCCTATCATGCATCTCCTTCAAAGAGCAAATGTCCTCTGTATGGTTCTTCCACAAACAGTAGGAACAGAAGGCTCTAGGAATGGTTGGTTTTCGTGTACATTCAGTTGCTAAATGGCCTGCTTGATGACACTTACCACACCAAGTATTTGACTGCATCACATCTCTTCCTGCTCCTGCAACGTTGGATATGCTAGCGGTATTCACTTTCAGCATCTGTAGCTGCTCTGTAATCACATCCATCAACTCCTTTTTTATGTTTGCAACTGAGTTGGATAAGTAATCCTTCAAGCTTTCTCCTCTTGGCAGGAGGGTTTTGAGGAGTCTCTGTAATCACTACATAAACAAGTTGGGCTGGTGCAGAGGAATCTCTGTTCTGATTCTAATTCAGAGCTCCTGTTTGAGCTGTTGGCTGTTGGCTCCAGTTGGTAGGGTTCCACTGTTGCTGATTTGGCATTGGGGAAATTGGTTGGGACCATTGTTGTTGTGGTTGAACCATCATTTGAGGCATTCATTGTGGCCACTGTGGATTTGGTGCACTGTACTGTGATACTGGGGACATCTGTTGGTAAGGGTAGGGGACAGTCCCTGGGACTGCATTTGGTGGGTACATCATTCCTGGCATCAGAGGAGGTGGGACTCCTCTTCCTGTATTCATCACTAATCTAGCTTCCACTTCATCGTACAGTCTTGCACCTTATGTTGCAGCTTGCAGGGTGGCTGGTCTTTGCAGCTCCACAAACTTATGGACTTATGGTTGTAATCCTCTGAGAAACACTCCCTTCTGAATGCCATCATCTAGATTATGGTTAGTCCATCTCTTCAGGATGGATTCCATTCGTGAAACATAAGCTTCCACTCTTTCTCCAGAAGACTGACCTAGGTTCATAAATTCCTCTCGCATCCGCTCTTCAAAACCTTCACGCCTGAATTTAGTGAGGAAGGCCAACTTCAGGTCGTCCCATGTGCCAAAAGTTCCTGCTGCTTGTCTCTCATACCACTGAAACGCCGCGCCCTTAAAAGTGGTGGGGAATATTGCTAACCAATGCTCAGGGGTTCTGGCACTGTTAGCCACACATGCTACCATAAACTCTGCTACATGAAGATCGGGGTCTTCATTGTACTCTCCCTTAAAAACTGGCAATGGGACTACATTCGCTGGCCTATCTCATCAATATTTTCAGGACGGATCTGGCTTGGAAGTGGATCTCCAGCAGGAGGAGCAAGGGCTTGATGTGCCATTGGGACTTCTGTTTCTTGGCAATGCCATTTCCTTCATTTTCAGTCTCTTCTGGTGCTTGTTGATGGCAAGTTTCCCTAGCTGCGCACCAAAAACATGGAGCCCCAAGAGGAACACCAAGGAAAAGGGAATTCTCTTGCAAGAAAATCTATCTTGTAACATCAACAAGCTTGTTTATCATGTTTCATATGATCACAATGAAGAAAAGAACACCAGGCACAACAAATCTTCATACAGCATCATGTAGATCTCCCACGGATTTGATAGAATCAACCATATTCTTCAATATCTTCACAAAATCCATCAATAGAACAAAGAAAGAAAAGGAATACACCATCTTTGAATGGAAATACATCACATAGTATTCATCTTCAATATCTTCATAGTCTTCTCTCTCAATCTCTCATATACAATCACTCTGTTTGAGTAGAATTGGCTATCTCTGACTCTCTCTCTCTCTCTCCGTCAATAATACATCATATCCTCACTACAATCTCCCAAAAATCACTCTCAATAATCATTCTTAGGTCGTGGATACCCCTCCCAAGAGGTATGTCTGATATGAAGAGTCACCAAAGCCACTACAATGTCCTTTCATAGCTCACTACTGTCACTTCACTCTAGTCTTTACTTGAGTCTTCAACAGCTACTTCTTTCACTTCTTTCAGCTCTTTTGCACTTGTATTCACCTCTTTCCAAGGCTAGAAAACTTTCCCAAGCTACACTCTCATCCATCAGAACACATACAGAAGCATACAGAAAAGTCTACAGAACAGAACAGAAACAGAGGCTCTACAGAAGACCTACAGAAGGTTACAGAAGGTCATCAAAACCACATAACTCATACTCAAGCCATTCCATACTCTCACAAACCATTCAATAAGCTTTCACAATATCTCAATCTTCATCAATCAATACTCCATCCCTCCTTATAGAAGACAATCAAAACAAAACAGACCAAAACAGAACAAAATAGAAGGTATACAGAACCAATCTGAACCTATCAGAACATCACAGAACCACATATCTCCACTGATAAACATCATGAACTTCCAAAACACAATCAATATTATCCAAAACACTCTCAAACCACTTCTAAACCAATCAATCATCTCATAAAATCAACCATTCAGCTCTCAAAAACAACATAAATCAGCCAAAAAACAAGTCATTTCAACACTCAACACTAGTGTGTTGAAGTCTAGATCTCTGCCCACAATCAACGACATGCTCAGACTCTCACAGCCAACGCATTGACCAAGATCACCATCACAAATCGATAGTTGTTCATGGCCAGTCTTTTTTTTTAATCACCCGTGTTTTTAAGTTTAATATTCCCTTCTCTAAACCCTATTCATGCCTTGTCTTACCCATTAAACCTCTTTCATACTCCTATTTTCAAACCGGTTCTATCCAACCCCTGTTTCCATTGCTTTCTGCCCCGAATTCATTCCTGAAATCATTTAATAGGCGTTTTCATGTGAAGGTACGAAGGGAATAAGAGTGATCTTATATACTGGTCTTCTTGATCTTTGATAATTTCCACAAAGCACTCTGTAAAAGAGATTAGACACTACCATTGAGCAAAAAGCCAATCAGTAAGACCTTCTCACACTTGAAATGATTTTCCTACACCATGCTCAAATGTCCAATGCCATTTCAAGCCATGTACTCCAAAACCGAGAGCTATACAATGAGAAATGTGTTCATCGTGCATGCCCAAAATGCTGCAATTACTCAAAAGCCACCAGAATCCTAAATCCTATGTATTCCAAGATCTATGTAATGACAAGCTACAACAATGTATCTATTTGTATCCATCTCAAACTCACTAAGAAAAAGGACCTCACAAAGAAGACTAGAGCACAAGTCAAAGAGCATTATGAAGACCAAGAAGATTGAGGACATCACCAAAGGATGCCAAAGAAGCAAAAGGAAAATGAAGAAAACCTTTCACTACTGAAAATTTTCCCATAGTGGATCTCCCTTACTGGATCTTGTTTCCCATAGTGGGTTTTGAAAAAACCCTACAAAAAATGTAAAGTTTCAAGCCCTAACTTGACTAGGCTACCAAAGAGCTAGTCTCCTGGTCCATGTTCAGATGTAGGGGGGGCAAAAGCCAACAAGGATAGAGATTCATCATTTGAGGGGGGGGTATTGAGAAATCAAATGATGTATGCCCATAGAGGTTGAATGTGTGACCAAAAGAGGCTTGTCCATAAGTGGCTTTGTATGGAAGATATGAGAAAAGATGTATGCTCTAGAAGCTCTAAGGAGAGATTCTCTAAATCCCATAAGCATAGTGAGAAAGAGTGGTATTATCCAAAAGCTATATAAGCATGTACTTGACACTCATTTCAATCTAAGCTAATCTATCTTGGAACCTATTTCACTTAAGATTGTGTTTATGAGTCCAAGCTAATCTATCTTGGAACCTAATTCATTTGAGTTAGAATCCCTCACTCTGAAAATGTATCGTGTGTTTAACTTGCATCCATCATAGCCAACTAGCTCTAGATGTGTGTTTCTCAAGAGGCTTGAAGCTCTTAATGCCTAAAATGCTTTTCTTAATGGCTTTGATGTCTTAAAAGAGGAGAAAGAGATTCAAAGAGAACTTGGGCTGGAAATCTGTTGCATCTTGGGTGGGAGAAGAGAAACAAAGTCCTCTTGCAAAAGGTGGCTAGGGTTTAGAGTTCCTCTAACTCCTAGAACTCCAAATTTGACTTGGGACCTCTAAAATTTGCATGGAAATGAGTGATGACCTACTAAATCAACATGGTTACCTCCAAATCTACCTACAAATATTGCCACAGCTCTTGTCTATCCTTCAAAAAAGGTTGCTAGCTTGTCTGAGTACTCCTATGTACCTGAATTAACTCCGGTGTTTGCTGTTCTAAAAGGGAAAGTATATTTAAAGGAAAGAGAAAGAAAAGGGATCAAAGCACTAAACTCTAATACCAACTATAATGAAGAGGAAAAAAGAGAGAGAAAAGAATAGAGAGAAGATTGGAGAGAGGAGAGAGAAAGAGAGATATGAGAGAGAAATACTAATAGAAGAGAGAGAAATATAGTGGCCAATGCCTACAAATACCAATTCTCTTCATGGTTTTCTTGGTTTATCTTCTTTCTATTAGAGGTTTATTAGATACTATGCAACTATTGTAACACCTTTAATAGATAGGCTCAAGAAATGAACTTTCTTCTAGGATGCTATAGCTAATTGGAGCTTAAATCAATTAAACACATTGCTTATGTTGGCTCCTATGTTGGTTTATCATGACTTTTCAAAAGATTTCACTATCCAATTTGATGCAAGTGGATAGCATGTAGGTGTAGTTTTACTTCAAGAGAGTAGAGTCATTAACTTCAAAAGTCACAAGCTCATAGAAAATAAATATCTATGACTAAGAAATGTTGACTATTCTTCATGTGATCAAGAAATGGCACCACTATCTATATGCTAGCCAATTTAGAGTGAAAAGTGATCATAGAGTTCTCAAATGCATACCCCTATTTAAGGGAACACAAAACAAGTAATGTGCAAGTAATGTATATAGAACTTTCAAATCTTAAAGTAGTCTTCAATGTGATATTTCTATGCCCCTAACTAAGGGAATACAAAATAAGTAATGAGAAAGTAATGTATATAGAGTTCTCAAATCTTAAAATAGTCTTCAATGTGATATTGTAGTTTGGATTGGGACAATGAAGTTACATCAAAATCATAACTTTGAGATACTATTCTTGCAACTAATAAAATGAATCGACACTCAAGAAATACACGTTAAACACACAATGCAAGTTTGACAAGAGGTAAATATTATAGATTTGTTATCATCCAATTGAATTCCCCCCAAATATTTAGTAGAGCTAATCACATAGTATGACCAACAAACAAGGACCATGCATGTAGGGAGGGCAGCACAAGAAATACTAGCAGACTTGGAAGAGGAGAGCATACTAGGGAAAAATCTACTAACACAAGTTGCTAAATTCTTACAAGTGTAGAAAATAGGTAGGCAAAGAAGTGAGGCTGAATCAAATTAGGCATAACAACTATTAGAACTAGCGTGATGACCAAGACTAGTAGTAAACATTAAGAGAGAACAAGCCCTCGAAGTAGACTTCACTCGGCCTTCTAAAATTCTCATTAAACAACTATTGGATAACTCTACCAATGAGTAAACTAGCACTACTCTAGTGGCCTCCATCTTATCTAGATTAGAAATCGCACCCAATGCTAGTAACCAAACTAAGATCTCCATACTTGTGAAGAAAATTGAGAAGTACAAAGAGGGCAATGGTCCCTATAGTTTTGTGGAGAAATTTGAGCAAGTGTACAAAACCAACAACCTCCAACATGTAGACAAGAAAGCACAAGTATTTGATGTATATTTGAATGAAATGGATACAACCTAGTTCACTAGCCTAGACTAAGCCAATAGAAATAAACTTGAAGTACTCAAGGATCTCTTTATTAAATAAGTATTGGACGCAAGGTACATAGATAACCTCATGATTAATATCATAAATGTGATCCAAAAAGACAAGGAGAGAATCCAAATTATTACATCACACATATTTAGAGTTTATATGAGAGTATCATTGCTGTTGAATGGCTGACACAAAGAGCAATCTCCATAGTCTTCATAAATGGGATTAGAGACAAAGAAGTTTACAAATATCCAATAAGAAACTCAATTTTGCAATAGGATGTAATGACAAAGGTATTTGACGAGGCAATGCAAGTGGACAACCTATTGAAAGAGAAAAATGCAATGGCTATCCAACTAGTAAGAGCCAACACCACCTTATAGATTTGCTACAAAAAGTGAGTTGCCAATCCATCAAACACAAGAGAAGGAGAAGGGGATAAACTGAATATAAGAAATGGTTAAACTACAGCTAGAGATGGCAAAGCTCCAAGGTGCGTTGAAGAAACCCACAAAACCTCCTACACAATACATCCACTACAAAGAGAACCAACTCCCAATAGAATGTCCAATTTTATGATTGCACACTTGCATAAAAACTATGGGAGATACGGGCACAAGACCATACATTGTCAAATGCCTAGAACATTGACATATCCCCAACTCTACTTGTTGTGATAAGTTTATCCATTGAATAGGTAGCCAACTTTGGACAAGGAGTTCCACTAGCATCACCAACACCTAATGAACAATGACCCATGGCACCTAGGTTAGAAATAAATCCAACAAGAATACCTGGACCACTTGGACTCATTATCACTCACCCACTAAAGTGATGCACCTTTGCACTACATGGAAAGGCAAGTGGACAAAAAAATGTGCATAAACTCTTATGTCTCTTAAGATGAAAAAGGGTATCTGATATTTATGGACTTTAGACTAGTTCCAATGATGGCCTTAGGTAGAGGAAAAGTTTGAGGAGTGGGAGGCGTGCAATTGCAAGATGTATTGGAATTGCAGACATATCATGAAGATGCCCAAAAAGAGAGTAGGAAATAAAGAAAAATGTTGAACAACAATGTCTTGAATGTGGTGCCACTCATCTTTATGCCAGTTGTTCTAGGAGAAAACCCTCTACTAGTGTGATAATTGTACTTTCATGAAACTAGGACTATTTATTAAGAATCTCCGAATAATGAGATATTCTAATACTAGTAAATGTGATTACTTGAGCCAAGCAAAATGTTGGGCACCACATGCTCAACAACGGGACATTGGGTACACTCCTATTATTTCAGCACAGCTACAATCATGAAATGTGAAAGCTATCTCTCACCTAGCCTCTCCATGTCACAAATGCTACGATGCATTCATAGTGAGCATGCATGACATTCCTTCAAGAACAAAAGGCGCATGTTACAAATGACGTGATCCACAATGCACTCCCTTAGTTATCGAATCCTCTACAACCTTCGCATGCAAAAGATGAGCATGGACATAGGATGAGAGGGCACTAGTGAGAAGAAAGGGGACTTCACCACTTGGTCCCTCACCCTCATACTCTCCCTTTCTTGTTCTCACCCCCCTCCCCTCTCTCTCTCTAGAAAAAATCAAGAAGGCAAGAACAAGAAGTTTGCACACACATGAATAGCTTGTTCTATTCAAACTCATCCTTTAAATACATATTTTTTAGGGTTAGGATTTTTCCATCCCCCTTGGGAATCCAACCTCTTTCTTGGCCTTGTGATCGGTCATTGTTCTTGTATGCACTTGGGCGCTAGTTACTTACAAGCAATGTTGCACATTCTTGGAGCTTTGGCATCGTTTAATCATGAATATAACTTGCACAATGGGAGGGATCTTGGTTCTTGTGATGATAATTTGCTTTTGAACTTTTATGGCCTTCAAGACTTCTTCTTCTTCCCATTGTGTGGTTAACATTTGCCCCTCTCCTAGACAAGTGCCAATCCCATGGCACTCATCTGAAGGTAATTGAGTGGCTGGAAAGAGGTGTTGGATCAAGAGGTTATAGTGAAGAAGGGACATAAGTAGATGGTGTGGAATTTCACTAGTTGCAATGAAGAACAGATTGGTGCCTATCATTGATAGACGAGGGCAAGGTACTTGTGGGCGATCGGTGTCGATGGGTACTTCTTATAGGAATATTTGGAAAAGTATACCTCCCATGTTCTTTTTCTAATAATATTGGCCATGTCTTCTTGGATAGGGACTAAAGAGTGGGTTTTCCAACTCCTCCTTTTGGGAATAGATAAAACCTTTCCATTCCATAATATTGCCTTCCAAGAGGGGTACACTAGGAGTGAGACCAATTATTGCATATACACAAGGAAGGCTATGGATGATAGTCTTGATTTTGCATGTGGATAACCTATTGATTGCTGGAAAGTCTGTTATGAATGTGAATGCTTAAAGAAAAGGTTGCATGAGACCTTTGAAATGGACAACTTGGGGAATACATTATGTGTATTATGTGAGATTGAGACAAAAAGATAACCTATTTGTCTTAGAAGGAATACATTTGGAATGTATTGGAGTGTTTCAATATGGCGAGTGGGAAGGCTATCAATGTCCCATTGCCTCTACATTTGAAACTTAACCAAGAGGACAGAGATGAGCAAAATTCTAAAATGGATAAGGTTTCTTATGCATCCACAATTGGTCACTTAATGTATGATATGGTTGCTACACTTCCAGATATTGCCCATGCAATGGGAGTAGTCAGCAGTTATATGGCAAAACCTTGGTAAAAAGCATTGGGAGGTAGCAAAGAGTATCATGAGATACTTAAATGCCACTAATTCTATGTGCATATTCTTTGAAAGGAAGGGTGCATCTATTCATGGATATGTAGATGCTGATTTTATAGGAAGTGTAGACTCTAGGAGATCTACTATAGGTTTTGTCTTTACTTTCATAGGTGGTGTAGTCTCTTAGATGTCTTGATTGCAACCATGTGTGGCTTTATCTACCACTAATGCAGGTGTGCAAATCGGATGCCGTATGCGCATGTAGTGAGCATCTGAAGGTCCCTAAGAACAAAAGAACTCTACTTTTTGCACACAAATCAATGTAGAAAGCTTGCATGGCATTAACAAGAGACCAATTGGGTGCAATCTCCCCCCATGCCTTGTGTGTGCGCTTCACAAAGCATGTATTTCATATATATTCATCTTCAAGCTCAAATAATAGCCCAAATTACAAAATAGCATGCTTTAGCTTTTGAGTTTGCTTTTGTACCAAATAGAATTAAAGCTAATGGGTGCCCAAGAAGTCAGGTGTATCCAAATACAATGTTCAATACAAATATCTAAAGCACGACAAAATATAGGCACCATGCCTAAGACACGCGCCCATCAAAATATTAACGATAAATTTGAATACACTCTATCCTCCAATGCTTTTCACTGCCACCGTTGCTTACTCTACATATCAACTGAAGCATTCACAATTGTTAGAAAAATAATACAATTAAACCGACAAAAGTGAATACCTAGCAGTCTTCAGCTACATAAATAAATTGGTTAGAAATCAATCCTAACCTTAATTTATCACGAGTGCGCACTCTAAACTCATAAACGTTTATTAATTTAAATATGTATTTTGTGAAAACACCTGCTATGGAATCACCCATGTACACATAAAATTAACAAAACGCCCAAAAAGGATAGGCATCCCCATCGACTTCTCGCACAAAGAATCCACTTCGTGTATGAGCCCCGGTAATAAAATCTTACGGAATCCACTGTAAAACCTCATGGAATCCACCATGGCACGGAATCCACCATGTAATATGTCTCCTGGCATCATACCCCCGAGGTGGGATAGCAATTGTTCTCAATTGCTATTAGCTCAATGTGGAGCTAACAGAGTGGGGAAAGATTTTAAGTCTCTAGCGTACATCCATTGGGCCTCTTCAACAGGATGGTTTTTAAACTTGACTAAATATCTAGAATATCTACGGCCAGTTCTAGTTGTCATAAAGTCAGTATCTATAATGGTTTCAGGCTCAAGGATTTCACTTTTATCATCTAGTAAAGGAGGGTTTTCATAGACAGGGTGTACAGGTAATTGGCCTCTAAAGGGTCATAACAAACTGATATGGAAGGTGTTGTGGATTTTCCAATGTTGTAGTAATTCTAGTTTAAATGCATTGTCATTGATTTTGTGTATGATCTTGAATGGTCCATAGAATCTAGGTGCTAATTTCACTACAGGGTGTTTATCTACACTTTGTAATCTACGTTTTTCTATGCGTAACCAAACATAATCATCAACTTTAAAATTCATAGCCTGTCTTTTCTTATTTGCTTATTTTGTATATGATTGCCGGGCTTTGGCAATCATATCTGTAACTTCATCAAAAATAGTAGCATGCATGTTAGCAATATCATTAGCAATTTGAATTTTAAAGTTGATGATTATGTTTGGTTACGAATAGAAAAAACGTAGATTACAAAGTGTAGATAAACACCCAGTTGTGAAATTAGCACCTAGATTCTATGGACCATTCAAGATCATACACAAAATTAATGACAGTGCATTTAAACTAGAACTACCACAATATTGGAAAATTCACAACACCTTCCATATCAGTTTACTACGACCTTTTAGAGGCCAATTACCTGTACACCCTGTCTATGAAAACCCTCCTTTACTAGATGATGAGACTGAAATCCTTGAGCCTGAAACTATTATAGCTACTGATTTTATGACCACTAGAACTGACCGTAGATATTCTAGATATTTGGTCAAGTTTAAAAACCATCCTGTTGAAGAGGCCCAATGGATGCACACTAGAGACTTAAATGCTTTCCCCACTCTGTTAGCTCCACATTGAGCTAATAGCAATTAAGGACAATTGTTATCCCACCCCGGGGGTATGATTCCAGGAGGCATATTCCACGGTGGATTCCGTGCCACGGTGGATTCCGTGAGGTTTTGCGGTGGATTCCGTAAACTTTTATTATCGGGGCTCATACACAAAGTGGATTCTTTGTGCGAGAAGTCGATGGGGACGCCTATCCTTTTCGGGTGTTTTGTTAATTTTATGTGTACATGGGCGATTCCATAGCGGGTGATTCCGCAAAATACATATTTAAATTAATAAACGTTTATGAGTTGAGTGTGCACTTGTGATAAATTAATGTTAGGATTGATTTCTAACTTATTTATTTATGTAGCTGAAGACTGCTAAGTATTCACTTTTGTCGGTTTAATTGTATTATTTTTCTAACAATTGTGAATGCTTCAGTTGATGTGTAGAGCAAGCAGCGGTGGCAGTGGAAAGCATTGGAGGATAGCGTGTATTCAAATTTATCGTCAATATTTTGATGGGCACGTGTCTTAGGCATGGCGCCTATATTTTGTTGCGCTTATTTATCAAGATGCTTGATATTGATTTATTATTTTTGTATGCGCATGGGCGCACGATTTAGATATTTGTATTGGACATTGTATTTGGGTACGCCTGACTTCTTGGGCGCCCATTAGCTTTAATTCTATTTGGCACAAAAGCAAACTCAAAAGCTAAAGCGTGCTATTTTGTAATTTGGGCTATTACTTGAGCTTGAAGATGAATAATATATGAAATACATACTTTGTGGAGCGCTCACACAAGGCATGGGGGAAGGTTGCACCCAATTGGTCTCTTGTTCATGTCGTGCAAGCTTTCTATATTGATTTGTGTGCAAAAAGTAGGGTTCTTTTGTTCTTGGGGACCTTCTGACGCTCACTATGCGCGCTTACGGCATTCGATCTGTGCACCACGGATTAATGCATGTTTCAATAAATCAAAGGATTTTTGTTGATTATCAGACCAGTTATACACAATACCTTTCTTTAAAAGTTTAGTCAAAGGTAATGCAAGTAATGAAAAATTCCTCACAAACTTTCTGTAAAAGCTAGCAAGACCTAGAAAAGAACGTAACTCATGCGTATTTTTGGGTATGGGCCAGTTTAAAATTGCTTCTATCTTTTTAGGGTCAACCTTAATACCTTTCGGTGAAACAATGTGTCCTAGATATTCAATTTCTGTTTGGAAGAATTCACTATTTTCTGGATTAGCATACAATTGATTGTCTTTTAACAACTTAAAAACTAAAGACAAATGTTCATAATGCTCATTCTCATTTTTAGTGAATACTAATATATCATAAAGAATACTATGACACAATGCTGATATTTCAGAAATATGCGATTCATCATTCGACTAAATGTGGCTGATGCATTAGTTAAACCAAAAGGCATAACTAAAAATTCATAGTGTCCAAATTGTATTCTAAATGCAGTTTTGAATATATCAGATTTATCCAATCTTACTTGATGATAACCAGATTTAAGATCTATCTTACTGAATATGGCAGATCCTTGTAGTTTATCCATAAGATCATCTACCCTAGGAATTTGATATCTATTCTTAACAGTAATTTTATTTAAGGCACGATAATCAATGCACATACGATAAGTATTATTATTCTTCTTTACTAATAAGACAGGTGCACCAAATGGAGAACTACTAGGCCTAATTAATCATCTATTAAGCAATTCTTCTATTTGATTTTGAATTTCTTTCTATTCAATTTGGTTATGCCTATATGGTGCTTTACATGGTGGTTGTGTTCCAGGAATTAAATCTATTTTGTGATCTTCAGGTTGTGAAGGTGGTAGTCCAGGTGGTAAATCAGTAGCAAAACAATCTTGAAATTGGACAAGAAATTGTGTATGCCTAGGATGCATTTGTTTTTCTTTAGCTTGAAGTTCATTCACCCATATTAAATAAGATTTGCTACTTTTATGTAATGCACATTTAGCCTGAGTATGAGTAATCAGTGGAAAATTATTAGAAGCGTGCATACCATGCAATGTAATTTATTTTCCTTGAAAATAAATTTTAATTGAATGCGTAGAATAATCTATATCAGGATTGTATTGATGACGCCAAGGCATTCCTAGACTGCAAAGGTACAACTAGGAAATTTCTTCGTTCAGTATATTCACCAATTTTAATTTCTAAGTTATGCACCTCTTGTATTCCATTATATCTTGTTCCTAGGAATGCAGCTTTAATGCGATAATGTGTAGAAACAATTTGTAATTTCAATTCTTTCACTATCTTTGTAGAAATAAAGTCATGTGTGCTCCCATCATCATGTAAAATAGTCTTTTCTTTACCATGCACAAAACATTTCATTGTTAACAAAGAATGGGGAGTTTGCATACCTGGCAAAGTATTCAAAGTAGTACCAATGTCGTCATCATCTTCCATAAAGTCAGGCATTTCCTCACATTCTTCTTCTTCAATTGCGCCAAGATAATTGATAAGGACAGGTGGCTTTTTCGATTGACAATTGGCTGCTAGATGTCCAGGTTGATGGCATTTGTGGAGCCCCAAGAGGAACACCAAAGAAAAAGGAATTCTCTTGCAAGAAAATCTATCTTGTAACATCAACAAGCTTGTTTATCATGTTTCATATGATCACAATGAAGAAAAAAAAAACACCAGGCACAACAAATCTTCATGCAGCATCATGTAGATCTCCCACGGATTTGATAGAATCAACCATATTCTTCAATATCTTCACAAAATCCATCAATAGAACAAAGAAAGCAAAGGAATACGCCATCTTTGAATGGAAATACATCACATAGTATTCATCTTTAATATCTTCATAGTCTTCTCTCTCAATCTCTCATATACAATCACTCTGTTTCAGTAAAATTGGCTATCTCTGACTCTCTCTCTCTCTCTCTATCAATAATACATCATATCCTCACTACAATATCTCAAAATCACTCTCAATAATCCTTCTTAGGTCGTGGATACCCCTCCCAAGAGGTATGTCTGATATGAAGAGTCACCAGAGCCACTACAGTGTCCTTTCATAGCTCACTACTGTCACTTCACTCTAGTCTTTACTTGAATCTTCAGCAGCTACTTCTTCCACTTCTTTCAGCTCTTTTGCACTTGTATTCACCTCTTTCCAAGGCTAGAAAACTTTCCCAAGCTACACTCTCATCCATCAGAACACATACAGAAGCATATAGAACAGTCACAGAACAGTACCAGAACAGCTACAGTACAGAACAGAACAGAGACAGAACAAAGACAGAAGCTCTACAGAAGACATACAGAAGGTTACAGAAGGTCATCAAAACCACATAACTCATTCTCAAACCATGCCAAACTCTCACAAACCATTCAATAAGCTTTCTCAAGATCTCAATCTTCATCAATCAATACTCCATCCCTCCTTACAGAAGACAATCAGAACAAAACAGACCAAAACAGAACAAAACAGAAGGTATACAGAACCAATCAGAACCTATCAGAACATCACAGAACCACCAATAAACATCATGAACTTCCAAAACACAATCATTATCATCCAAAACACTCTCAAACCACTTCTAAACCAATCAATCATTTCATAAAATCAACCATTCAACTCTCAAAAATAACAAAAATCAGCCAAAAAACAAGTCATTTCAACACTCAACAATTTGTAACAAACTATGGGTTTGGCCTTAGATACATTATTGGTAATGGTAGGAAGTTTAGGAATGTTGGGATTTGGCTGTGAGGATGGCTTAGGGTTTGGATTGGTATTTGATGGCAAAGCAGGTGGTCGTGTCCAAGACTTACGGAATGAAGATGGAAGAAAACGACTTTGATTGAATCTTCAAAAATTTGAATTGAATTGTTTGGAACATACTTACCATTAGTTTGAAATTGTTATGGTCGCTTGTCTCTTCCTCGAATCTTATCTTCAGTGTCATGGGCCAAGGCAATTGCATCTTCAAGGGTTGTTGGCTTGAACATATTGACTTTTGCATAGTAATGTCCAAGTAGGCCAAACATAAACTTGTGTTTGTGAGTCGCTTCAGGTACATCTTCGAGCATTCGGAGTTGCAGTAGGGCATTCCAGAAACGTTTATGTATTGGGAAATAGGTTCGCGATCCATTTGCTATAGAAGATCCCATTGCTTAATGGCTTTTTCATGGAACTGAGGAGGAAGGAAATTCTGCAAAAACTTCTTTTGGAAACTCTCCCAGGTAGTGGGACAATCAATGCTCTTGCGGACCACAGTCCACCATAATGATGCTTGATCAACTAAATGATTAGTGACACCTTTAATTTTGTCTTTCTCAGCATATGTTTCTTCATGGAAGTAATCGTCAAATTGATTGATAAATGCAAGTATAGTCTTTCCATCTTGTGATCCATTGAAAGTACGAAATTTGAAGTTTCTTTTACTTATCTTTGTTTCTTTGCGGATGGATTGGGCTTCAAGTGTTGCATCGATGGTACATTATATAAGATCTTCGGGTTGCGATCCATCTTTGTTAGTGGTAGATCGTTGCAGATTGGCCAATTGAACTTGTAAAGCTTGTCGAGCTCTTCGTTCTTCTTCGAGCTGCATCATAATCAAATCCAACTTTTGTTCCATCGTTGGTTCGGGTAAATCACCTTCAGCCATAAAATTGTCCTTGTATTATTCAGTCATCCTGTAATCAATGCCCTCCATTCTTGTAGTGTTGCATATAGGACAATTTAGGGTGTGCATATTATGTTTATTAGTTACATTAAGTTATTCAACATGAGCGTCACTCATGCACAAATACATGCACATTGTGTAGGATGCAAGAAGGTGGGATCTTGAACACTATATCTAGCAAGATCATTTTGTGTGAAAACTTTATTCTTTAACATGAGCGAACACGCATGCACAAATACATGTGCATTGTGTGGGATCTTGAACACTACATCGAGCAAGATCATTTTTGTGTGAAAAGTTTGTAGTCTTGGACCAATCAACAAGGTGCATGGAGTGCATCATCACATGGTGTAGCATGATATGGTGTATAGCATTAGTAAGGGTTCTTGCAATACTTGCTTCCTCCTTTCGCCATGCAAGTGACACATGGAATAGGTCCATTGCATCCCCTCTCACATTAATGCTACAAATGCACTTTAGAAAGAACCAATAAGCACACCACTTTGACACAAAAGCTACTCATGTTCATAACTACTCTAAAATTCAATAAAACAATCATGCTTGGATTACTTGATCTTAGACATTTCTATCACAACTATGGTTGGTTACACACCAAATGACGAATGCTCACTTTAGAAGCAGTAACCAATCAAAGTACTTTAGGGATTGGGCGTACACAATCTTTTACACAACAAGAGAACATAGCCTATTGTTTACTTGCTAATCAGGTCAACTCCCCACCTAGACTCGCCCACCCAATTTGTTAAGTGATAGAACACCAATAGAAAAACTTTTATAAAAAAAAAATTCACTTCAAACAAAATGTGTCCTTTTGGTATGTAAAAGCTTTATGCCCATGGCCACACCTAGTTTCAAAGATTGTGCACCTACACTCTGGATAGGGATTGGGCGTCTGCCATTTGTTGTGTAACCAACCTCCTAAATGTTCATTGATGTGCAAAGCATGCAAACTTATATCAACCCCCTCTAAGTATGTATACATCTTTTTTAAATACAAACATACTTATAAAACATATTAATTCAACCTAGATCAATGATATCACCTTATTAGTAAGTTTGATCAAGGTTTGAATCCGACTTGGTGAAGGAATCATGGCTAGTGAAACAGTGGTTCCACACATACTTTGCTCCTAACATGAAAAATTATCGAGGAATATGAGTACCAACAAGCTCTACTATTAAATGATATAAGGCTTTGGGAGTCATTTAAATTAGGGGGTCTCCAAGGCATTTCAAGTAATGTGAATCTAAAGGAAACGTTCTTAGCACTTTTAAATCATCGTATGTTTATTCACCTCACTACAATTGAGGAAATTGACCATTCACAAGCTTTACCCAGGCAAATCATGCATGGCCTTTAAAACCGTTAATTGTGAGCCAATGCATCGTGTAGTTTAAGGTGGTAGATTCAAATCTTCACTAGGCAACTCTAAGCAGCCTTTACCTTTAACTGAATAACCTTCAAGCCCAATGGTCAGGGTAAACCCAGTAATGAATAGCATTTCTACCAGTCAGGAACGATATAATATCAGGATGCTGATACTTGGCATACTTAGCATGCTTAGCCATGAATGACAGATTATCATGATGCTAATACTTTGCATATTTTTGCGCATATAATGCTCAAGCTTGACACACATAAAAAGCATTGTCAACTTTGATTGACGACATAATTTGGACTCTGAGGACATTCATGATATCATAATACATCCCGGTCATTTTCAGCATTTAAAACGCTCCATAATAAAATTCCATTTAAACACCCTCTATAACAGTAAAAGTAATATTTAATGCGATCGAGATGCTGTTCCACTGCTCAAGGTCAATTCACAAGAAAACTTTTTCATTTTCTTCATGTACATTCCCATGATTCCATTCGTCAGAGCACAACAGAATAGGTACCGCTTTACAGTAAAAGATAACCATTCAATTGATAAGGCCACAGCTTTGAGGAAGAAAGAAGCCGCCATGATCAACAACCCCAGAAAATTCTTCATCATCGAGACGCTATTGCAAATTTTCAATGCTCAATTGCAATTCGCAAGTCACTAGAAAACCTTTTTTTACGTTTTTTTCGTGTACATGTAAACATTCCCCAAAAGAGCACAATAAGCTGGGTAGGAGCATTACAGTAAAAAGATAAAACATTTAACAAGGTCTCATCTTTCAAGGAGAAAGAGGCCCGCCCATCATCCACAACCCCAGACAAACCGAAGGGAGAGAACAAAGCAGATAAACCCCACAGACATTCTAAGGTCTACCATACAAGCGTGTTATTATAGTTTTCTCCTTTTCAGCTCGACACCCTCACACAATTTGGTAAAGTGAGCCCTAATGGAGCAGCTGCTGCCTTCAGTGAGAGTGTAGTGGATTTCAGCTTGTGTTTAACTTTTCTGGCCAAGGCAGGCCGGTTATCAGAGGCTACCACCCACGCTGCGGCCTTGAATCTGCATATGCAGGTCCTCAGCTTGTCGCATAGACTCTCTTCCCTTTTGAACTTGTAACTTCGAAGATAAAGCTGCCTGCTCGTGTAGTTCTCATACCCCGGGCCGTAGTGGAAATCACCATCTTCTCCATAGTAGGATCCTACGTAAGCCACACCAATGAGTTTGTGGTGGTCAGATTCGACATAGGCAGGAGACGTGTAAGTAGGGTTTGTTCCCATTGGAAAGCGCGAATCCATTGCACTGCATAGATTTAACTGATTCATGTCATTGAGGACCTTAACCATAAGTTGTGTGTGTGTGTGCGCGTGAGCGCGCGCGTGTGTGTTCATTCCTACAGGATATCCACTCGCTAATGTATTTATGTGCGGCCTTTGTAATTGTGATCAACTGTAATATAAGACACATGTGGTGTAACCTAAAAACACCAGGACGATTAAATTCAACACACATGAATGAAGCATAAAAATATAAGAAAGAATTGGTGAGACATCACGTACGTTGAGCTCGATCGAGTCTGATAATGCGAAGAGATTATTTACAAAAACAAGTCTGCTAGTGCTCACGAGGATGACATGATTGCGATCCTCTGCGCAAGTTCAGATGATATGAAATTAGACCACAAATAGACAATGAAGCGCAACACTAACCAAAGGAAGACCAGAGACAAGAAAGCATAAGCAAGAGATCCTTAGATGAAGAGATACTCGCCCTTGCTAAAGATAAGAATCAGGGAATCCACTGCGCTACCAGAACAAAGTTAAAAATCAACGATGGAAAAAGCGTGCTTCTGATAAAATGCACCTCGACAGGAGGCCAAAATTGCCCGCAGAAGTTCCCACCATTAAAAGGACATCTCTCTGAGAATATCCTGGCTTGAGACGTACGTACAGAAAATTGCCTGACCAAAAATTCGGCACTTCACGTAAAATACAAACAAAATAAGAGAAAGACACAATAAACAGGGAAGATTCGTAAGCCTTGCGAAATTTTCTTTCGAGAAATTCTGAGGATTTAGCTAAACAGGAAGCACAAAAGGAAATTCTTTCTTAGAAAGAGAAAGCAAATATCATGATCAGTATTGCTGTGAACGAAAAATATACATGGCCCGTAATGATATTATACGATTCCCCGTTACAACTAAAAGAAATTTCAGGCTTTAGAGTGGAAAAAGGAATCGGAGAAATGAAGGTTTCAGGCTTTAAACAAGGACAAGTAAGGGGGAAAACGAAGGCTTCAGGCCGACAAGCAAGAAAGGCCACCAAGTTTCGATGAAGCTGTGCTTTGGCATGACAAGACGTACCCGGAGGAAGTGGGAGGGCTATGGTACTGCTTCTCTGAATTTCCTCCTTCGTCTTCTTCTTCTTCTTCTAGCTGAGGCGGGAGATGGGAGAACCGGCCACGTTTCCTTCGATCGGCTTCTTCTTCCTCTCTTTTATTTTGAAAAACTTGTAGCTTTCGTTTTCCTTGCTACTGTTCCCGTCTTTCTTTCTTGGCTTAAAGAAGAAGAGGAAGAAAGCGAGCGCTCAAGATACGGAGCCGCCATGGCTCCCCCTCGCGCGTGCGCGACACTAGAAAGGGACAGAGAGATCTATCATCTGACTGTGAGAGAGAGAGAGAGAGAGAGAGAGATATCACTTAGAGCGGGTTCAGCCAACATCCGTCAAGAGTGTTGAGATTAAAAGGGAAGCCAACATATTTTCAACGATGTTGTCCTTGGCAAAATGGTTATGTGGGAGTGCTCTACTATGTTGGAAGATCAATGGTAGGGATTCTACCCTTGTGAAATCCATTTTACCAATGTTATTGGGCCCAACCAGTGCAGAACTGATTTAAAAGCTAAATTTTGCGACGTATTTTACAGGGCAAATAGAAACTAGACACGTCCACAAGCGTGTCCTTTCTTTCAGTTCCAAGCATGGAGTCTGAACCCACCCTTACATCATTTCATAAATCTTACATGTAAAATAGAGAGAGAGAGAGAGAGAGAGAGATTATGTTTTGGTAATTAATACAATTACCCTTCACCCAAAAGAGAGAGAGAGAGAGAGTCATGTGATCCTTGTATGTGAAAAGTTTATACGCATAGTCATATGATGCATTTGCACTTCACTTTTATTCCTTAAAAATATGCATTATGCACCAACAAGTGGCAGCTTGGTTGGTTGGGTGGGTACGTGAGTTGTGGAAAGTCTTAGGATTGAAACAATTGAGTGCCTCCATGGTGCTCTACCTTCGGGTGGATAAAGGATGGATGATTTGTCCATAACATCCATCCAAAGGCAAATAAATGCATTATTTTGCAAAGTCACAAGCGCCCAAGCCCCCTTTTTGAGGTAATACACCAAAATCTACTCGAATGAGTATGTAGCCGACCTAAGAAAACACATACATTAGATAGCCTCATTCCAAGATTGTTATCTTCTTAGATGAAGCTACAAGTTCTAAAACAAATACATCCAACCAAGATATTGACTCTTTTAGCCACTATCTTCAATTTCTTATGGGATTTGTATATTTATTTATAAATGATATCATCATAAGATTGATTGATTATTGAAGGCTTTGCATGCCTTTTTTTCGCATCAATATTTCAAATATGATGAATGAGGCCCTCTACATTAACACAAGTGTACTAAAGAGTTAAAACAATCCCCATCTACGTATTAAAACCTTCTAATTATAATATTTGGAGTTGTCAAATATTATAATATTTGGAGTCGTCAATTTGATTTTATTTACAGAAAGTGCCTCTTGAAAAGGGTATCGACTTGCCATTGCAGAGTGAGTAGGGTTCACTAAATATATTTGTTTCCAAGGAAAAATATAGGGTTTGCTAAGTACATGAATTGCTTCAACTTCGAAGCTAAGTATGTAAATGGTTTTCTTATGGGTAAATGGCAATCCATGTAAAAACTGCATAACAATTGAAGCACCAAATATAAAGAAAATATGTATGAAAGGGCTATAAATAAGACTTTGAGACAAATAGGTTGCTTACTCATGTTATTATGCTCACAAGTCTTTGCCAAACAATCCACACTTAAGTAAAGTTTGACAACTAGTCCGAGAGGAAGCTCATGTCCAAAAGATCCAATGTGGTTTGGACATTTGTAAGTTGGCCATAAAAGGAATATGGTGGAAATGTATTTCATTCAAGGTGGTTTATACGATCAATAATAGTAAAGTCTGGCCATCAACAAGGATTTCCATAAAAGGTTCTTCAGTTGCTACAATGGTCATGTGCACCTTGGCATATCAGTTGTAGACAAGGAAGTTCATTATAATACCATGCCATGAATAAATAAAGCCATGTAAGCTACTAAATGACCTTGTGAAATGCATGGAGACCTTGATGAATGCATAATGGACCTAGTAATTAGGTGCAATCTCTTCGTACTTATTTTTCACATATATTTTAGAAATACACTAAATACAGTATACAAATATCAAATGACATTAATTAAGGAAATATATTGTGTTATACACATTGTGGTGAGCAGTTTGGCAACATGTGAACGTAGCATATTAAATACAAGTCCAATGAGATGAGTCACACCCTACTACAACATTTCACATACCTATTTTGTTATTGAACATGTTAGAACATGCAACTAACATATTCATTTTCGTTACAAATGGCAAAATGATATTATTTCCATAGCCCAAATGAATAGAAGGCAAAACAGGTAATGTATGTTTTCAAATCTAAAAACTATCTTCAATGTGATGGTGTAATATTATTGGGGCGATGATGTTACATCAAAAGCAAAACTTTGAGATAATTTTCTTGCAACTAATAAAAGGAACCACCACTAAAGAAATACATGTCGAAAGCACAATGAAAGTTTAACAAGAGAGGCAAATCTTAAAGCTTTGTTATCTAAGAATTATTGATCCAACAGTTAATGGATTTAGATGAAACACAAATATCTACATTTTACAACTCCAAAAAATAGGGTAGGGGGAATGCGAGAACTATGTGGGTGGATTTGTTCAGGCCCCGTACCTCTATATGATACACAATCTTGTCCATGCTAACAAAGTGTAGCACGTAGGGGGTAGTGTCACACTTAGATCCTAAGACTTTCAAGAGACTAGCAATAAGGCAGCTATACTTGTAAGTAAGCAAGGAGGCAAGAGAACATGACACCGAATTTTCACTTTACTTTCGAGACTCCCACAACGTTCAACAAGATCTTGATGTGGCACAATCCTTTGTGAAGTGATCCAAATCCATCGAGCATGGTTTTTTACTTTTTTTCACAAAGGTTTATCAATACTTAGTTTGGGAAACAATTTTCAAGTGTTCTAGAACATTATTTGCATGTCAAAATCTCATGCAAGTGGGAAAATTAAAAATTGGTATCAATCTTAAAAAGAAAAAATCAAAGAGAAATAAAAGCTAGATTGGTGCAAGTAACCACTTACACAAGTTTACGTATTGGTTTTGGCATGTTTGATGTTGTATAGTATAAAAGTAGCTCAAGAGATTATTCAAATGACTTGTGTTTGCCTTGTCACGAAGCCTTTAAATAATCAAAACCTAAGTTTTTAGGTATATTCTAGAATATAGCAATTGACTTGCCTAGTCTAATACAAACATCTATCATGTGTATTAAATACGCTAGTCAGTGCCACATTCACTAAATGGACACATATAGATGCTATTTAGAAACATTAGTAGCATGGACATAATATATAGATGAATTAAAAAGTGTGCTACCTAATTTTGGTGGCATGTGTTGCATCTATATATTAGTTTACATAATGTTTGTTATTTGCACCTAGAACCATAATATGAAACAAATCAATACAAAATATTTAATTCAAGTTATGTGTAAGCGTATGCAAGGAAACAACCAAACATATCATATTTGGACCAAAATAATGGCACAATTTATGTATGAATCACTATGAGTATCACACATACACTAATAAACATCAATATCAAACATGTCTTAGAACCTCAAAAGCTTAGACATGTGTTCTCAAGCTCCCTCCAAGATCACATAAATGGATTAACATACTTGACATATCTTAGAGCAAATAATAGTCTCTCAATTATTAGATCTTTATACACATTTGTTATCATGAACAAACAAATTCCATAACTCATTTGCTAGCTGACAACTACTATGATTTTGTGAAACAAGGTAAAATAATTACATTAAAAATCAAGGACCATTAAACATATACATGTAGAGAGGGAAAATATCAAGAGGGATTAAATAACCAATGAATGTCCAAGATTTCAAGAAAGCATTTTACAAAATAATAAGTGACAATAAAATTCTCAACTTTTAAGGGGAAGCATATGCTATCTTTGTTAGGTTACACAAATATTGTAGGTGATTCCCTAGTAGAAGACATCATAAGCTCCAAGTAATCTTGCATTGTAAGCATATCAAAAATTAGTCTAAGGGCTCAACTATTTTGACCATGAGATAATAGCTTCAAAAGTTGATGGAGAACCAACTTCTTTATTGAGCAATGAGAGCTCATAAAGAAATTTTCTACAACATTCACATTCTCTAACATGTGGGACAATATGGATGGAGAGCAGAGGGGACAATATGAAACAATGAATCCATGCAAGATGATTACTTAACTATTGTGAAGAACTATTGACTAGATATGGGGGAGACTGAGTGCTCATTGTTTTTGCAGCAAGACCTCAAGTCATTCTTAGACAAACAAAGGATGCAAGTAGTTGAAGACAAATGTAAGGTTAAGAGAGCCCTTATTTATTTCTCTCTTAGCAAGCTCAAACAAAGATATGCAAACTTTTCTACTACTTGTGTATCCTTTTTCTTTATGGGGCACATTCCTTTCAAAGATAAGTCCTCCTAGTGGTTCATGCAAACTATGAGGCCCATTGCAATATTTTTGGTTTGTCTGCAATGAATTCCATTTTTCCTTGTTCTTTTCTAAGTAGGAGTAAGATTGGATACTTGCTTCATCAGTTGGTTTTAGAGTTCATTATGTCTACAATATGCTTTGTCTTCTCCTTTTTCCCTTGATGATACTCTCCTACATGAATGCCCCATTTAGGTCATATTATTGGCTTGCCAAGTAGATGGACTCATAAATTGCTTCCTTGAGCGAAGTTGGGCAAGGTTTTGTATCTTCCTACTCATCTAAAGGTATCATCTTCCCCTAGAAGAAGTTTGTATTTGATGGGATCATACGATTGAGGTGCTTGACTTCCTAGAAGGCTATGATGCGAATGGTCTAGAAATCATGGTGGAAGTTAAATTTCATTATTTTCCTAGCTCTAGCTATCTCTCTCATGAGATTGGCCACTATCCTAAGCCTTGCCTATCAAGAAATGCAATGGAAGAGAAAAATTCAATGGATCTTATGCAAGATACCTTTGGAGCAAGCACATGTAAAAGACTCAAACTCCACATCACACTCCTAGTACTTTAGCATCCAAGTAGTCTCCCACTCCCAAAACAATGCCTTATGGCCCTTCCAACAAGGATGAGGAAGTCAAGATATCTGACAACAATCGGGTTGAATGGAAGAAATCTCAATACAAGAAATGCAAACCGAATGCATTGACCTTCAAGCCCGTTGACAAGGTTAAGAAAACCGAAGGTAAGATCTCTCTTAAGAAGACAGCATGACTTCCTTTGGTGGATCAAGATATATTTGTAACTTTGGATGGTGAGCATGAAGATCTTCATCTCTTCTATAGATAAGTTGTCATCAACAATTTATTTCTTAACATGGGACATAAGGGTTCATGTTCAAATAGAAGAAAGACGACATGAGAACATGAGAAATTTCCTTAGTTGTTGTGTATGCCCGCATACCTCTACATGCAAAGCCTAGAATTGTAAAATTTTTAGGACATGAATTGTAGTTGGACCCACCTTTATGATGGGTGATTGGAATATGATTGGATCTAAAGTGGACAAGTCACATGAGGCAAGCACCATGATGTACGATGAAAGGATCAGCTAGGATCTTCTAGCCCATCCAATGACCCAAATGATCTCAAATTTATTGCTTGAAGTACAATAGGATGTCACTTCACTTGGGACAACCAAAAATACTATGGAGGGATAAACTATTAGATCTATGTAAAGGGGGAATGGATCATTTAGCCCTAACCTTGAGCTTAAAGTGCTCCTTAATTAGATAGACTTAGATCAATTTCAAATTGAATTCTCAAGCTACCTATTGTTCACTCAGTCCCATGATTACAGCTTGCCACCGTTTTGTCTCAACATCTCCTTTCTAGAGAACAAGCAAGGCTCGTAGGAGGCCTCTCCCCAATTCAACATTGATAGAGCAAGGCTCCAATGTTGCATTGAGAAAACATTAGATTTTTCCAAAATCGTGGGGTTTCGTGACTCAAAGAAGAAGATAATTTATGGCTCTTACTCTTGATTATAGAGGTAACCTACTCATTGATGTTTCTTTGTATCCTACTAATAGTTATCTTGTGTTTATCCTTATAGAACATAAGGTTGTAAGGTGTAGCTAAGGACAAAGTGGGACATAGATGATGAAGACGCCCCCTCTATCCTCTTCTTTCAATCCTTAAAACCAAGCAAGGAAAGGAAACAATCATGGCTATCAAAGATGATTTAGGCACCCTCCAAAAATACAACCTTTACATTGCCATGTTCTTTGTAAAGAATCTCTCCTCCATCATAGCAAGCATTTCTCCTCCATTGTGGGCACTCGGCTTCATGAAGCAAACAACTATGGGTAGGGGAAAACAATTATGGGTAGGCACTACATGAGTCCCTTACCCCATGCAATGTTACAATTTCTAAAGAAGTTGCTTTGCTGATTTTGCAACACTTCATTATAGAAGAGCTTGAGTGTTTAGTGACTCTCAAAGAGCTAGTCGACATGAAAGGGGACCAAAGTCCTTTTCTCTCATGACCTATATATATTTTTCTTACTTCAAGTAAATGGAAAAAACATGATATATCAGAACCATCCACACCACATTTATCAGATTGAATAGGAAGGTAATAGAACAAGAGCAAGAGGTGGAGGTGAGGGGCCAGAAGGACACTACCACCTCATTAAGATGAGAATGATGGATATCACCAATAGCATGAGAAGTAGTAAGGAGCGATGCGTAAGAGGGAGAGATACTATCGGTTGTGATTATCAGGATCCCTAGGGAGGAAAATACTTCTTTAAGTGGTAACCATTATTTAGGAAGGGATCATCAGAAGCATTGATGACTTGCACTTTGATAGAGTCATTAGGGTTGATAGCGAGTACTTTACATGGGCCCATCCAGCATTGTTGGAGATTTCCTAGAAACTTGCTAAAGCTTGAATCATAGGCGAGGACTAGGTCACCTTCCTTGAATTCTTTGTGCTTGATGAAGCTATCATGGAAAGCCTTTTGGTGAGCTTGTGTGGTTTCCATACACTGTAAGGCCATCTTGCAAGTCTCGTCCAAACATTCCAAGTGCAAGAGGTGGCCCTCTAGGGATTCATCATCTCCGAGCCACTCTTTGATAGTTACTCACAAAGAGGGAAGTTCTAGCCTGACAAGGAAGATGGTTTTTGTGCCGTACGCCATGCTAGAAAGGTGTTTGTCCCGAGAAACCTTCTAGGAGGTTCAAATAGATGATGCAATTGGTAACTTCAAATTGGCCATTATCTTTGGAGTAGTAGGATGTGGACTTGCAATGGCAGATCTTGTAAAGCTTTGTTAGCTCTTCCATAATCTTATTCAGAAAGTGAGTGCCTCTATCACTTACCAAATCTAGGGGACTACCAAAGCAAGTAATAATGTTCTCATATAGGAACAGATCCACGATGTTATTTTTATCTCGTTTGAGAGCTTTGGCTTCACACCTTCGTCACATAGTCCATACATACCCTGGGGGTTCACTATAGATGTTGTATGGTATCACATGAGTGTAAGGGAGGGGGTTTTTGGAAGGAGACACTTAAGTGTATACATTAGAGGTAGAACCCATTTAATTCCCTATATTGAACTTAAACTTAAGGAGGGGATAGAGGGAAAAAAGAAGGGGGGGGATGCATTTGATCACCTCTCTCCATAGATTGGTTTCTCCATGGTATACAAGAGACCTTGACAAGTAAGGTTTAAACCCTAAACCCTCACATAATAGGGTTATTGAATTAATCATAGTGTGGGAGGGGGGGAGTTGGCACTCTCCCATGGTTTTGGTAGAGAGATTCAACTCCCCTTCTTCCAAAGAGAGCTTGGTGTCCGCTTGGTGTAGTCACTTTAAGTATAAAGGGGTTCGATTCCCCTACTCTCTCTCCTCATGTGGTAAGGGGGCATGGGCACTCAAAAACATTGCGACACATACTTCGATGGTATCCAAGTGCCACTATATAAATCACTTTGTGATATTGATGCCATGAGGCATATTTCACGGTGGATTCCGTGCCACGGTGGATTCCGTAAACTTTGATGACCGGGGCTCATACACAAAGTGGATTCTTTGTGCGAGAAGTTGATGGGGATGCCTGTCCTTTTCGGGCGTTTCATTAATTTAGTGTGTACATGGGTGATTCCATAGCGTGTGATTCCACACAATGCATATTAAATTAATAAACGTTTATGAGTTTAGAGTGCGCACTAGTAATAAATTAAGGTTAGGATTGATTTCTAACTAGTTGATTTATTTATGTAGCTGAAGACTGCTAGGTATTCACTTTTGGAGGTTTAATTGTATTATTTTACTAACGATTGTGAATGCTTCAGTTGATGTGTAGAGATAGCAGCAGTGGCGGAGGAAAGCATTGGAGGATAGTGAGTATTCGATTTATCATTTATATTTTGATGGACGCATACCTTAGGCATGGCGCCTATATTTTGTCACGCCTATTTATTGAGGCGTTGGATATTTATTTATTATTTTGTATGCGCATGGGTGCACGATTATGTTATTTGTACTTGGACATTGTATTGGGCATGCCAGACTCTTTAGGCACCGCCCGTTAGCTTTATTCCTATTTTGTGCTAAAGCAAACTCAAAAGCTAAAAGCTTGCTATTTTGTAATTTGGGCTATTATTTGAGCTTGAAGATGATTAATACATAAAATACATGCTTTGTGGAGCGCTCACACAAGGCATGGGGGGAGATTGCACCCAATTGGTCTCTTGTTCATGTCGTTCATGCTTTTTACCTTGAGTTTTGTGCAAAAAGTAGAGCTCTATTGTTCTTGGGGACCTTCCGGCATTCACTACGCGAGCGTACATCATCCGATCTGCGCACCAGATATGACCATTTTGATACTTTTAATTGCTTAGGATAATTCCAACTTTTAAAAAGAAAGTTAGTATATGTTCTATGAAGGCTTACATTTAAGAAAGGGGATACATAAAAAGTCATACATGTATATATCTTATAAGCTTAAATAAGGGGATATATTAGTTTTACAAGCTTTATAAATAGGGGTTTTTTATGAAGTTCTTGCACGCAAGTGACATGTCTTCTTTACTATGAATGAACCCCCCGTGATACATACAAGGATGTATTGGTTCTCCTTCCTTCTAGTTGGAAGGTCGATGGGTCCCATGAAGTTGATGCCTTACTTCTCGAACGACTTTAAGGGAAGGATGGGACGTAGCAATATGGCATTAGATTTGGTGGATTTTCCCATTCTTGACAGGCATCATAGTGTTTACAATAATCATAGGCATCCTTATAGAGGGTTGGCCACTAGTAACCTGCGATGAGCAGAGGCTTTCTAGCTATCGCTTATCTTGCAAAGTGTCCACCATACAACTATTTATGGCACCCTTTCAGTATGATGCTAATCTCATCTCTTGCAACATATATCCCCAACACTTCATCTTTGCCTTTCTTATACAAAGCACAGACTAGCAAGGTGTAGGGGGTTGATTCCAATAGAAGCTTCCTCTTTTCTCTACTAGAGATGCCAGGAGAATATTGTTGTGTAGCCAAAAGATTGGCAGTGTCTGCATACCATGGGGTTATTGTTTCAACTAGAAAAGAAAAAGGGAGGCATCAAGAAGGTCTGGATCATCCTACTCCTCTTCTTCAATCTAAGGGATCCACAATAAATGGTTGGCCAAAACATGGGAGGAATCGAGCTTGGTAACCACTTCAAAGTTAAACTCCTAGAATAGGTGTAAGCATCACATCATTTTTCTTTTTACATCAACTTTGCTCATTAGAAAGAACATTGCCTCATGATCCACATAAAACTTGAAGTGTGTCGATAGCCGATAGCGTCAAAACTTCTCCAAGGCAAACACCATTGTGAGATACTCTAACTTAGTCCACTGTGTAGCTCCTTTCCCAATCAGTGACCTTATGGCTTGCATAATAAATGGGATGATCTAGATTTGAAGAGGCCTTTTGGAATAATACTGCACCTAAACCTTCTACAAATGCATCAGTATGAACACAAAAATCCTTCATCCAATTAAGAGGTTGCAGGATGGGTGCTTCAATTAAACACTACTTTAAAGTGTTGAAGGTATCTTCACAATCATCTATCCAAATGAACTCTACATCTTTCCTCAAGAGCTTGTGTAGGGGAGATGCCTTTGCTGCAAAATGTGTGATGAACCACCTATAATAGCCCACATGGCCAAGAAATCTCTTCAACTATTTGAGGTTGATTTTGGTGTTGTTAGATTTGCAGTCTTCTCAATCTTGGTAGGGTCTGTTTCACTCTTTACAGAAGTCCCAATTGTAAACCCCTTCCAAGCCAGATCTGTCTTATAAATATTAATGTCACACCAATGAATGCAGTCCCATTGCCAATATTTTAGGGAGAATACAATTAAGGCTCTAATATTCATGTAGTTGAGTTTATGGTAGCATGTGTAGCCAACAATGCTAGAATCCCTTAGCATTGGTTGGTGATATTTCCCACCACTTTCAAGGGCACATTATTTCAATGGTATGATAGACAAGCAACATGAACTTTTGGCACATGGGATGACTTGAAGGTGGCCTTTCTCACCAAATTTAGGCATGAGGATTTTGAAGAGTGAATGCAAGAGGAATTCATGAACTTAAGTCAGTCCTCTAGAGAATGAGTGGAAGCATATGTCTCTAGATGAAATCCATACTGAAGAGATGGACTAACTGTAACTTAGATGAAGGCATCGAAAAGGGAGTTTTTCTTAAAGGATTGCAGCCTGACAGAAGTTCATACGTTTGTGGAGTTGACAAGACCACTTAACCTACAAGCTACAATGGAAGGTCCTAAGTTAAGAAGACTAGTCAACCTACAAGCTACAATGGAAGTTCGTAAGTTGAGAAGACCGTCCCAAACTACAAGCTACAATGGAAGGTGCAAGAATATATGATGAAGTTGAAGAAAAGTTTTCAATGACTTCAAGAAGAGGAGTCTTGCCTCCTCCTATGCCAAGAATGATACACCCACCGAATGTAGTCCCATGGACTATTCCATATCCCTACCCTTAGATGCAAACAGTGTTGCAATACACTACATTGAATCCACATTGGCTAGTGCAAATATCACTTCCTCAAATGATGGTTCAACCACAACAATAGTGGCCTCAAACTGTTCCCCTAATGGGGCAACTCAACAACAATAGTAGAACCCTACCAACTAAAACCAGCAACAGTCCCAAATAAGAGCTCTGAATCAAAATCAACATAGGACCCTCTAGACCACAATCCAATAAGTCTATGCAGTGATTGTAGAGACTTCCCAAAACCCTATTGTGAGTATTCTAGAAGGAGAAAACTTGAAAAAGTATTTGTCCAATTTAGTTGCAAGAATTAAGAAAGAGCCGATGGATGTGATTACGGAACAACTGAAGACACTGAAAGTGAATACCGCTAACATATCCAATATTGCAAGAGGTGAAAGAGATGTGATGCACTCAAAGATATGGTGTAAAAAGTGCCATCAAGTGAGACATTTAGCCATTGCATGTATCCGAAAGCCAACTATATGAGGAAACTTTTGTTCATATTGTCTATGGAAGAATAATACAAAAGACATCTGCTCTCTAAAGGGGATGCATGACAAAAGGAAAAAAGATGAAGAAGCAAGATTTGATTTGCTAGAATCCAAGATGACAACCCAAGATATTGGATCAAAGCCTAGAGAGTTTGGTCCTAATTTTAGTCCAAGGAGGTTTCATTCCCAAAGCTATAGAGGAAGATAGCTTGGGTATAGCCACAGATCAGAAGTGGAGTGTTACACATGCAAAGAAAAGAGACATATCTCACCAAATAGTCCAAACCCTAGACAATCTATGGACTATAATCCTTATGTAGTTAATGCAAAGGAGAAGGCCACATTGCAAAAGATTGTCCTAGTCCAGTATCTATGGTGTTGCTGAAAGTTAGACCAAGGCCCCAAGAACTTGCATCCACATTGGTGGAATTAAAAGTTGTTGCAATCATGTGTGCTAAGAAAAAGGAACCACTTGTCCGAAAAGAAAATAATCCTCATGCCAAAACTATGAGGTTCAATCTTCCAACAAGAGAAATAGAACAATGCAGCACAAAGCACTATTGTGCCATAGAGAGACATAGAGATAGTCTAGGAGATGAGACCAGAGGTCTAGGAGATAGACAATGTAGAAGTACCTCTAATAATAGAAGAAGTTCAAATATTGTTGCTTCTAGAAGAAAGAGAAAAGATAAAAGTGGGTGTTGCCCCATTTCCTAGTAAATTGGAGAAGCTTATGAATCCTATCAAAGAGTATGACTTGGTTAAAGACCTAGACATCTTTTTATGATGTTGTCCCCTAGTTGTCGAAAGAAATTTAAAATCATAATGATGAGAAGATGTGGCCTAAGGATCGATCCCACAGTTGCCAAACCAAGTCCAATAAGGCCCTAGAGCTAGTAAAAGAAGTGGATGTGGCTAATGCATTCCTATATCCTGACACCCAAGAGATTGGCATTTGGATTGAAGGATGTTTTATTGCATATACATTGATTAAAGGAGGCTCATTGGTATTGAGGGTTGATATGACTATGTTTCTAGCTACTTTTTGTTGGATTTTTGGGTGATTTTTGTATGATTTGAATGATTATTGATTGGTTTGGAAGTCTTTTAGAGAGTTTTGGATAATGTTAAAAAGGCTTGAGAAGCTTATGATGTTTTTCAATAAAGGTATGATGTGTTGAAAAGTTTTGTTGAGTGCCTGATAGGTTTTGATTGGTTATATTTAACTTTTTCTTTGTTATGATTTCTTTGATGATTGATGGAGTTTAAGGGTATTTAGAAGCTTATTGAATGATCTTTTATGGTTTTAGTTGAGCTAAATGCTTTTTGATGACCTTCTATATGGTACTATAGACTCTCTATAGAGCCTCTGTCTCTCTTCTATTTTTGCTCTCCGTATTCCTCTATAAGTGTTCTGTGGGGTGAATGTATTGCTTGTGGAAGTTTTCTAGTATTTGGAAGAGATGAATACAAGTTCAAAATAGCTCAAATAAGTAGTTGCTAAAGACTCAAGTGAAGACTGAAGTGATAGTGACACTTTTGAGCTACGAAAGGACATTGTAGTAGCTTTGATGACCCTTCATATTAGGCATACCTCTTGGAAGAGGTATCCATGACCAAAGAGGTATTATGGATACCTCTTGGAAGAGGTATCCATGACCAAAGAGGTATTATGGATTATTATTCTTCATTATTCTAATATACTATTGAGAGAGAGAATATGTGAGAGAGAGCGTGAGTGAGAGATAGCAGATTTTCTATGAGAAACATTGTATCTACATGAGAAAGACTATGAATATATTGAAGATGAAATCTATGTGATGATTTCCATTCAAAGTGGAGCATTCCTTTGTGTTCTTTTGTTCTTTTGATGAAGAATAAGAAGAATGCGTTGAAGTTTTGTTATGATAACCATGGGAGAATCGCTATATGATGTTGCATGAAGATTTGAGAAGGTGTTGTTTTTCTTCTTGTGGTTGATTGAAATATGAAGAACATGCTTGTTGATTATGCAATATAGATTTTCTTGTGGTAGATTTCCCATTTTCTTAGTGTTTCTCTTGGAGCTCCATGTTTTTTGTGCGCAGCTAGGCAAGATTGTAGCACTGTTGAAGGGAAAGAAAAGTAATGGAAGATTAGTGAATCCTTGCAGCTGTTGAAGAATTGGAGATCCTATTTGCCAAAGCCACTTTCTACAAGAAGTGCATCCCTCAATGGTGGAAGCATGTCACTATCTTGATGCGTGCTATCAGTCTATGTGATAGACTGATTCCAGTTTCTTCTAATGCTATAGAAAGTTGTATCACAATAGCCAATTGTTTTCCACAAAACTAAAAAGAGAAGCAAAAATAGAGAGAATGACCATCCATGGGAGATTTGGCCTTCATTGAAGAATTTCCAGACATCATCAAGTGGGAGATTGTGAAGATGCTTCATGAGCCAAATGTTTCCCACAAAACTGAAAAGAGAAGCAAAAAATAGAGAGAATGACAATCCATGGTAGATTTGGACTTCATTGAAGAATTTCTAGACATCATCAAGTGGGAGATTGTGAAGAAGCTTCACGAGTCATAGTCAGTTGAAGTTCACAAGAACAAGAAGGAAAAGAGTTAGAATTTGTTTGTGGATGCTCAACAACAAGATAAGTGGGATGCTTGGTATACTTATAACCTTTTGTTTGTCCAATTAGCAATCCATTAAAAGCTAGTAGATAGAGTATTTTTAACAACTCATGCTATTGAAACTCTCTGAAGTTGGTATTATCAAGACAATGGCACTATGGCGATCCTGAGAAGAATGAGTTTTGATACCTTTAGAATTGAATATCTTCCCCTCTATAGTTGAATGAAAGCTGAATTCAGAGAGAATGAAGTAGAAGAAATGTTGGCAAGAGAGAGTCCTCTAGATATTAAAGCCCTTTTGATTCTGTTATGTTGAGTACAGACAAACTAGGTGGAGCTAACTCCCTAATGAATGACACGATAAAGAGGTAAGCACTAAAACTGTCATAGAACCTATTAGAATATCATATCTTAACCAAAAACCATCATGAGATTCTTAAACTTAACCTAGTCCAAAACACTCCAAAAAACTTCCAAACTCAATAAAAATCAATAATTGCATTACAAGGTCAACCACTCAGCTCACAAAAACAACAAAAATTAGCCAAAAAATAAGTCAATTTAACACTCAATACTTGTACTATCGAAATGTCTCTTTTGAGTATAAAAACCTTAATATTGTGAGTTTTGAAGTTATATATATAATTTTTTTGTATTTTCTTTAATATTTTTCTAATTATTAGTAATTTTCAAAGGTTTTTTCCTTTTTTATTTGTTTTTATTTTGACCTATTTAGTTCATGGAAAAGTAATAAAATAGTTTTAAAAAAATTGAAGTACTGAAATTTATGTTTTAAGCTTTCTCTTCCTTAAAAGTTATGTTTCATTTCACCATGTTTTGCTATGAAAATTAATACACTTATTTGTAGACCACTTTCACACCATGAGACACATGTTGCCTTGTGAGAAAACCAAGGTTACTAATGCTAATACAAGCTACTAACACTCTTGGAAAACTCCCATGGGCTTTGGCAATGCATCTTAATCATTCATTATCACACCCCCTTCATCTCTCACACTCACATTTCCCTTCCCCCTCTCTCATGAGACCAAGCACTTTGTATGTAGAGGAGGAGAGAGAAAGACTAGATTTTTGCAATGAGAGAGATATATTTAATTTTCAATATTCCTATTTCATCAAATAAGCATTTACAAGTGGTATCATTGCAAAGCTCATGGGGACAAGACTCTGAATATGTGATAAGAAGTGCTAGATAGCGATCATCGTGGAGGAGGAGATTAATAAAGAGGACACCATGATGGCATGGTTTTTCTACATGCTTTCTTCATCATTCTCTCTTCACGATTGGCTACACACAAAATTACACCCCTTTACATCTTGGACAAAGTGTCTCTTCAAATTGGACATGTCCACTTTGGTTTGGCCCATTTTTTAACTAAAAACAAGTCCTTCTACCACAATCCATACGTTTGATGCAAGACTTCGCAAAAGAAATTTTCACTAACTCAAAATTATCCTTAAATAAAAATTCACCTTTCATCTTCATTGCATTCCCTCCCCTTCTAAAATGATGAGAATCCTTCCTAGGATTGGAGAATGAAGGGTATTTGGATGCTCTTGATGGGCTCTAGTGTTGCAAGAGCCAATCATAGAAGTTTGGGTTATACTCCAATGTAGCATGGCAGTCCATGTCTTGTGGTCGAATGCCCACATGTGTGATATAATTCAAGACCTCAGCCAAGAGGTCTCTTGAATTCATTCTACTAGCAACGTGAAGTTATTCCTTAATCAAAATCCTATCTAAAAAGGATTCAATAGGACATTGTCTGCTAATGGTCTGTTTCGTGTCAAGACCAAGACTCTAAAGGAGGTTGGGGCCACATAGGTGGGATCATATTCGGAAGCCTTGATGGCATATCTTTGCTTGGAATTGGTCATGATTTTTCACCTCTCTTGTTCCCATTGGATGCAAAGAGTGTACCATTTCCGTAGGAAATCGAACTCAAATGGAGATAGCTTTTTTAGCTCATCTAGTTCATCGACCAATGTTGAAACTTTGCTTTTCTCAAAGGATGTGATTAGCCACTAGTTTAAGGCTTTTTCTTGGGAGATTTTAGTGGCAATAAAATCCTCTACAATCGTGAAAGTTTTTGTAAATATGAATTCCAATTCTTCCCAAGAACAAGGCAAAGAGCATATCTCATTTGCTATGTGTTCTTTAAGCAGGCCTAGGTCTAGGCATTCATAACTTCTAGCAAATAGTGTGAAAGTTGAGTCTAGTCATCTGATACACCTCACTAAGTCATCTCCTCTACTCATAGCCATATTGAATGCCAATTCAAGAATTGATTAATGTTTTTGATAAGATGGTTTAAGGCCTATGGGTGGTTGGGGTTTGACTAATAGACTAGACTATTGAGCTATGGTGGCCTTGGTATGTGCTAGTCCTTGGAGTGTTTATTATTTGTAGCTATTTTTAATGAAGCTTGTGGTTTAGAGCCATGTGGGTCTCTTTTTGTGTAGTGGGTGGTGCATTGGAGGTATTAGGACAAGGCCTAACAATAGTGGGTCTCATTTTTGGGCAATAAATCCATTGAGTGTTTATGGGTTGAGTAGCTTCTTACTCACTCTGGTTTTTACCTCCTACTGGCTTATGGATACATGTACGTTGGTTGGAAGGTTGCGGTGGATGGGAAAGGCCACCATTTGTGGATTTAGGCAACCACACCAAGGTGTTCTTGTCATAGAAGCCTTGGGTGCACAATAGGGCTTTCGGCATCCATCATGGTTTGGTCCTTTGCTTTCATGTAACACTAGCTTTTTTGCTTAGGTTTGGTGTCTAGGTCACGAGAGTTAGGAAATCTTGTGAGTGTGCCCTTGGTAGACAATGATTTTTATTTGGAAATCCACTTGGTTATCAGAGTTATAGCTCTTCTGATCAGGGCTTCCAAGTGTTGCAAGTATTTCCCACTAGATGTTTGTGTGGGCTTACTTCTCCCTCTTTAGGGATGACTATTGGTGGTATTGTGGGATTTGATGAAGCCACGGTGCCCTTGCTCAAATCTGTGACTATCCTAACATTTCCTATGGCAAGGTGGATGCGTTGAAAGTCGTAGTCCACATTGTAGTGAGTCTGTTTCCTGAAAGCACGACCCAAAGGTGATTCCTTGCCAATACCTTTTTTGTTAGGAAGTACATAAAAGATGATTGGAAAGCTCTCAGTCTCGATAAATACCATTACTTTGCACTTTCCTAATAGAGGATATGGTTGCTCCCCAAATGGGCTGAGTTTGGCATTAGTTGGTTGATTTGGGGTTGACCAATGAGGGTCCAATGAACATATGTGAGGATATTGTTGTTAGCTCCCTTGTCAATTAATGCATCAAAAGCATGTACCTTTTGGGCATTTACTATTGTGTGCAAGTAGGCTAGTGCTATTGTTTCTTCATCCTATTCCTCAATGCTTGTGATTGTTACCACTCTAAGGTTCATGGGTGGTGCTATCATTGATTCATGTAGTGGGTGGAATGGCAGGTAGTACTTCTTGATGCGACTTCCATTGAAAAATCATGTATCGTCTCCTTCTAGGATTTCAAGCTCCACATTTCCTGTTCTACCAATGTTGTGAACTTTGAAGGGTCCCAAATACCTGAACTTCATCTTTTGTTTGTAACCATGTACAAAGTACAATAACACTGAGTCTTCTTGTTCAAAGTTGTATTGTTTGACATGTTTGTCAAACCAACTCTTGTGATGTGCCTTCTCACAGATTAGGGTATGGGTTGTATTGAGACAAATTTTAGATAGGCATTCTAGTTTGTCTAAGCAATTCATCCATGCTTCCTTGCCATCCCACCTCTCTTGGATCTCTACTCTCAATATTGGAACAAAAAACTCTACTGGTAATATTGCTTTAGTTCCAAGGGGGGTTCATTAGGGTTTATTGTATGGTACCACGTGAGTGTAAGGGAGGGGGGTTACTTAAGGGAAGAAATGTATATTTTATAAGGTAAGGTCCCATAAATAGGGGGTAGATAAGGGGTATTTTCATATGTTTCTTGCACGCAAGTGACGTCTCCTTATTACTACTAGTGAATCCCCCATGTTTAGTTCCATAGGTCAACTTGAATGGTGTCTATCCTACGGATATTTTATAGGCTATCGTATAAGTCCATAATGCTACCATTAGCTTATTGTCCCAGTCATTGCGTGAGGCAGAGATCACCTTAGTTAGGATAATCACTAGGATTTTGTTTATGGCTTCATCAAGCTTGATCGTTGGCTTGAGGATAATACGATGTCAGAGGGTTTTTTGTCGAAAGGTCAAATCCACCGAGGATCAGAAGTAGAAGGAAGTAGAGATAGGAGATGGAAGAGAAGATAGAGAATATCCAAGTGGTAAACACTACAAAAATAAATCACAATGAATTGAATCAATATGTATTGAAAGAACGTGGAATCTTCGCACTACTCAGAAGCAATCTCCAGGAATTAGTTCTCCTGAAGCTCCTTCGTAGGACAAAACGCACATCCAAATTACAGCTCCTTCTCTGCTGCTCGGAACCCAAATTTGATGGCTCCGTTGGCTCTAAAAGGGGGGTAAAACTGCAAGACACCTGCTCACAAATCTTCGAGACCACTCCTTCTTCTTTCAGTTCAATCTGTAGTTTTTAGCTTGTTTACAGTGATCGCGACGCGCGTGATTTTGTCAATCTGTCCTTCTTGTGAAAATCCCCTAATTGGCCGAAAAAGCAACTAGCTTTTTGCATGCCATCCTAATCTAGAAGCTTTATCTAACTTTTTCGGATTTTTACAATAAATAATATCAAATATAGGCTAAAATTATCCAAAAATCTAGTATTTTTGGATAATCCATGCAACTCACACTAGTACTAATGGCTCAGATCACATTGACTCTCTAGATCAATAAAGAAGTCAGATGATGATGCATTCCATAATTTTTCACATTGTGTCCTCATAACATCACGACATCCACCTCCTTTGAACCTGCACATCCTCCGGTATGTGCCAAAATCCTAATTGTCACCGGATTCTGAGTCCTCCTCATCCTATGCAACCATATCCTTTACTTCATCTTCCATATCTTCCTGGCTAGCCCTTGTATCATGACCACTATTTTCTTCCAATTCTGGCAACTCATAGGTAGTAGATTCCTGCCTTTTGAATAATTTGATTCTTTTCCCTGCTATCGAAAGTTTGATGGCTATCCCATCCAGCTCATTCAATGCATAAGTAGCATTATCAAACACTTGTCTTACCACATAAGGTCCAAACCATCTTTTGGGGACTTTACGCATGACACTATGTTGGTTATCGAAACTACTATCATAAAACAATACCCAATCCCCATCTTGTATGGTTCTTGGTCTCAGTCTATGTCTTTTTTCAAACCATTTCTTGTTCTGTATCCTTGCTGCCCTTAACTTTGCAGTTGCTGCCTCTATGTCTTCTGACTTTCTTTCCAACTGTCTAATGCGTAAGGCCAACAACTCCTCTCGATTTAACTCCTCTTCCCAAGGTAACACACTCCATGTGACTATCATCTCTTCTATCGACATGATAGGTTTTTGACCATACATCAATCTTGCAGGCATATATCCTGTAACAACACTATGAGTTGTTCTGTTAGCCCACAAAGCATAAGGGAGCAATCATGGCCACTCTTTTACCTTCTCTCCACATGCTTTTGCCAATGCCTTCACAATAGGTGGATGTCCTCTTTCACTTTTGCCATTTCCTTCAGGGTTATAGGCTGATGTTAAAGCAAGCTTTATCCCCAACCGTACAAAGAAATCATGAGCCTCATCTACATCTAGCTCACCCCTATCTACTGTAATTTTTTCCACACAGCCATATCGACAAAAGATCTCTTCTAAGAGAAAAGTACATACGGCATTTGTCGTCTTAGTACGCAGAGCTCTCCCTTCCACTTGATTAGTCAAGTCTTCACGAGCAAGCACAAGATACCTCATTTACCAAAGACCTGTAGGCATTGTGACCAAATCCACCACCCACTTAAAATGAAGAGACAATGGATATGTGGGTTGCAATCCATCCCGATGTCTCACAATTGAATACATTTGACATGTTGTACATGTTTCCACAAAGTGAGCAACATCCTTATACATACCCTGCCACCAATATCTTTCTTTGATCTTTGTAAAAGTACCCCAAACACCTCTACGACTAGCCCACAAGCTTTCATGAAATTCTTGCATTACTTTTACTTGTGAAGCTCTGTCACCCAAAACTCACAATGGCATACCCTGTTTCTTTTTAGCATGTTCCCATAGGTATCCATCTTTTAAAAAATATCCATAGGCTTTCCTCTTGATCCTCTTAAACTCCTCATCTGACCATTCATCTCTCTTTGTTAATGTACTAAGGTATTGACCAATTCTTAGCCACTCTCCTGCATATGTGTCTTCAAGAAACACTTCTACACAATATGGAAAACATCTAAAGTGTATTCTCTTTGTTGTCCAAGCTTCTGTTAATGTTGTAGCAACACCTTGCATTGCTAAATTCACTCTTGCAACATCATTTTCAGCCATAAGAAATTCATCTTCTTCTTGCTCATCCATCATCCCATCTTCATTCTCGTAGCGTGCTCGAGATAACATGTCTGCCCCCACTGGGTTATCTCTTTCTGCAATATGCTGAAATTCAGGGTTCAAAGATTTGATGTATGCAATCCACCGGAGCATAGCAATGTCCGGAGTAGCACAACTAGTAATCATACCCAATACCGACAAAGAATCAGCCTCAATGACTACATGAGCACCCATAAAATACTCCTTATCACACTTAAGGGCTGCCACAATTCCCCATAATTCTCTTTTTACCTGTGGATATCTTCTCTGTCGTTCAGTCAATACTTTTGCACCAAAGCGTAGTGCATATCTTTGCCCTTCCTCATCATCTTGCCCAATTGCCCATCCAATCCCGATTGGGCTTGTATCAACAATAATAATGATAGGGTTTCCATGTAAATAGTCAGCATTTCTCAATGTAGGAGCAGATTTTAAGAGTTGCTTCAATTTCTTCATTGCTTTCTGATTCTTCCTTCCCCAATGAAATTTCTGACCTTTCCTTAGAAGTTGATAAAGAGCATTGGCTACATGTGCAAAGTGAGGAATCCATATCAAATAGAACACACATGCACCCAAGAATCTACGCACCTCTGATACATTCGTGCATACATCTTGCATTCTATCAATCCCATCTAATTTTGCTGGTGATGGCCTTCGCCCGTAAGGCCCACACATATGCCCAACAATCAAAACCTCTTCAACTCCAAAGACAAACTTTTTTCCAGAAAGAGTCAAATGCATCTCTTCTAGACGTGTCAAAATCCTCTCACAATCCACAATATGGTTTGCAACAAACTGTCTACATCCATGAGCATCCATCTCTTCATTCTTTTCATCCACTGCACACCCTTTGATTGGAACATCATCCAAGAAGGGCATAGTCAATTGTGGTATAAAATCCCTGAGTGCCCTATTCATAGCATTTGTCATGTGTGCCACTGAGTTTGTTGCACTCTGTGGGAGAGTACACATCCTTACTAACCCCAAAGGAGTCTTCATGGTTGTGATATCCCTGCTTTCAATTGCAAGTTGAAACTGGTCATAACCCGAGTAAAGATCACCCCAAGAATAGATGACTCTGCTTGCAAAAGCCTCTGCAAATTTATCAACCACAGGACTTTCACCCACATTTCTTATGGTCACTTTATTGATTGGTTGCATGTCTTGAATAAATCTCAAAGCCCCATTATTTTTGGGCACAGTAAACCAACGATTTAGTACGGGGCTGAAGAAGGCTCCAAGATCTTCATGCAAATCTTTTCATTTAGCAAATCCATCAGCTTTGGTAAGTAAGCATTAGGCACTAGGCCTCAAGTTCCATGGTACATGTGGCACAGTAAATATGACCATAGGAGAGACAACAATTGGATCCACACAACCTATTTCACTTGGCTGAAATGCAAATGCCTTCCCATGTCTAGCCAACATCCACATAAAACAGTCTCTCTCAGCAGGTAAAATAAACCCTTCTACACCAACTTTCAATTCATGTAATGTTTCATATGTAAACTGATGACCTATATCTTTAGGATCCCATAAGCTTGGTTGCCTTGACACTTTTTCATACATACCCTCACTCTCTGGTGGAAGTGGCAAAGCAATTGGTTTTACCTTTTTGTCAACTATCTTGTACTTTGTCTCCACAAGTGCTTCAGCCCATTGTAATCCTTGCTACTGAGCAAACAATGCTATAACATCATACATATCCAAATAACATATTGACAACACTTTGATTTCAGCTTCATTTTTTGCATGTATAGTTGCTAAAATTTCAGCCATAGTGTCATTAATATTCATCCCATAAAAGATGCCTGAAATGCCATCATTTTAGCTAATAGCTCCATTGCTCTCAATTTCTTAATAGCTTGTTTCATAGATATGCATTCAGCCCTACACATAGCTTCCATAGGCTTAAACCAACATGAACTGTTTGATGTAAACTGAGAATTACCAATAGTAAATACATGCTTCATTTCATCAAAAGGTGAGTACACCCTCTGAACAACACTACTATAGCCCCGAATTACAGCAGTGCTTAATGAAAATCCAGGTCTTTGAACTCCCTTTCATTTGGAACCAAAGGATGATTAACACAAACAGTAAGAAATTGGACTGCTTTTCTCCCATCTTTACTTCTGACTCTTGCATAAGCAGAACCATCATCAAGAACCTTTGTTTCCATACGCACACCTGTAATATAGGGCTGTCCCAAAATCATTGCATATGAGGAATTATCTTGCACAAAGAAGTGTTGCTCTTCTTGTACATCACCAATCATCACTTTTACATTAGGACATGCAGCATAGAGCTCCTCCGAAGAATTATTTGCAACCCTCATATGCCAACCATGATCAGTGTCCACAGGCCATGCACCATTTTCATACAATCCACGCTCAATGACATTTATCTCAGACCCATGGTCAAGTAAAGCAACACAAGGAGTTTCATGTTCCCCTATTTTCACTACTGTTTCAGTGGTAGCTCTAGCCCAATGATTTCTTGTGTAGTGACTTTGAGGAATAAATCCTAGAGTCTCTTCTCCATATTTTTGCATTTGCCTTACTTCACCATGCATATTGCTACAAGACAATGCATTTTCAGCCAATTTCTTTTCTTTTCCACATACTGTCCAAACTGATTAGTATCATCCTGCATAGATAATCCAGTACTTAATTCATGCTCATATTCAGCCCGAATACACAACAAACCAGTTTCCTCTTCAAATTGTAGCAATGCACTAGTGGTATTGCCAAGAAACTCACGCTTCCTTTTAATTATGTCAATGATCTCATCATGAAATTCTCGCTTGGCAATGCCAAGCACCTCTCCCAAGGTAAATTCCACCCGACTATTTAAGATCCGTTCTTCAAGAACCTTCTTAAGATCTATGGTTGTCTCAATGCCAGATTGCAACTTATATCCTGGTTGCTTGCCCTTCTTTTTGCCCTCTTGTTTGTTATCATATTTTTGCTCTTGACTGACCTCTTCCATAACATGCTTGGGAGGTGGCTGATTTGCAGCTTTAGGCTGATCCATACTTCTTCTTGTCATTCTTTTAGATGTCCCTGCAATATCTTCATCTCTTTTTCATTTTTCTTCCACAGGTACATTCGTGTTTTGTACATTTGTCAAATATGCATACACTGAATATGCATCTACCAGTTATGCCACGAATGTCTTGCCCTGCATGAGACATTTCACTATCAGTGACCTTTCTCTTTTCAGCTGCATGTAAAGCATGCGTCCATATTTTAGCCTTTGGACCAACCATCACTTGGCCATGCATTCTATCCAACTGCAGACCAAAAGTAGAAGCATGTACTACCGCATAAGCATTTCGAACAGCCAAGTCTTCCAACAACTTCTGCATACCTCCCTTTCCAAAATTCAAAGCAAGAGGCAATCCCGTTTCTTGTGCATGGATCTTGCCATCTTTCCAAAAGATGAGCTGTTGTGCCAAGGCCTCCTGATAGGCAGCACAATCCTTTCTCTCATGCTGCAAACTGTCACACCACATACATCTTTTTCCAAGTTTAGGGGCTGTTGCCCATCCCCTTTCCTCTTGTCCTTTTTCATCCAATTTTGCAACCTTCAATTGAAGATCCCGCATTCCTTTGACCAATTCATCCAAGACATCTTCCCTAACAGAGGGAACAATAGTAGGTACAGCTATAGGGTTAGCCACAGAAGTAGGTGGCTTACTGGATACATCAACTGTCTTGCCTGTAACAGTGGGCAAGCTAGAGACATGCAATCTTTCTCTTCTTCTATGCTTCTTTACAAGTGCAATACCAACTTCCTTGACGTGTTTCCATTTTGTTTTCAAACTTGTCTCTATAGTCTGATCCTCCAGCAAATCATCAAGCTTCTCTTGAAGCTCAGGATCAGTTGCCTGTAGAAATAATTCAATTTTCTGACTTGCAAGAGCTTGCTGTTCTACAAGATCCAACTACTCAAATCGACTTTCAAATTCTCTTAACAATTCTGTATTTTATCTTGGTATTTCCTTCGATCAATTGCTTTTTGACTTCAAGTCTTACATCAATTTCTTTTTTCTTAATAAGATGGATACATAAAGATGCATTGCTTTGGCTTGATAGTATCATGCTATATATGGTTTGATGAGACATTACATTGGGATACATAGAATTTGGGATTTAATTTGTCTTTGGCTCAATGACATAAATGACATTTTGTGATTTTTGAGACATTACAATCGTTTTGGATAAACTTGGGCACTTATGCATCATGGAACTAGAACATTGATTTTTTCGGAGATGGAAAGGTCTTATCACTTTGCATTTTTACTCGATGGCAGTGTCTAATCTTGGTTACAAGATTATAAGAGATTACAATTGGGGTTTTAGGTAATACAAATCCCACATACAACCAATATGCTTTCATGATTGGATTTGGCTTTAGAAGAATGTGAACAATGGAATGGTTGTTTATTACAACTAAATTGTGGATGCAATTTATAAAAATATCTAATTCAAATGAGTTCAGTTTGTAATAAGCTCACTTTTAACTAGTCCAATTGTGAACAATGCTTAAGCAAAACAATTTGAAATTGAGTAAATCAGAAATGGAAAAATTTTATTAAGGCTAAATAACCATACAGAAAGGAGATTTAAAAAAGTAGCCTTGCCCTAATAGCCAACAACCATTTTGGTTGCCATAAACTAGTGTAGGTCTTAAGCTTATTGAGATAAGTTGGCCTTGAGCTTGTGAAACAAGCTACCCGCTTAAGTAGACCCCTTTCTTGTTACTTATTAAGAACCAGAGGTCCAATCCCTTTAATGGATGTAAAACACCTTGTCTTGAATGATGGTTCTTGAGTATGGTTCAGTTGTCATTCACTTTTTTCATTAGTCATTAAAGACCTTGATTGTATAAGATAATACCTTGCTTGAGTATGGTTCAATTGTCATTCACTATGATAATATGAGTAATATATAGTTAGGTAGGAACCCAATGTTCCATGTTAAGACAAAACACATTGAGGTGAATTACCATTTTGTGAGAGAAAAGGTACTTGTAGGAGAGATTGACTTGGTATATGTTAGTATATAAGTGCTAATATTTTCACAAAGGAATTGGTTGCAGAGAACCTTCAAAAATTTTGAAGCTTGCTTGGAGTTGTAGAGATGTAGTGAGCTTGAGGGGGAGCGTTGAGATAGCAAGCTTCAACATGTGCACACATTAATGATGGACCACCTAGTTAGATGGATTTTCATATCTACACTTAGCACATTGCTCGTCATTATGATCCTCACATGGCTAATGACTTATCGCTTATTATATTTGGTTAGTTACACCTACCTAATTATAGTACAAATTGGTTAGTATACTCAATTATGCACTGTTTAACATAGTAGGCCACTTTCCTTTATGTTATATCTTATCTATATTTTGTATACATTGCATTGTGTGTGAAGAAGGAAGAAAAACTAGCAAGAAAACATTTTGACCTCCATCTCTCTTCTTGTGTTCTTGAGTGAGCTTCCTCTTGTGTGCATTATGTGTGTGGTGTAATAGCTCAAGCAAATCCCCCCACCATGTGATTTTTGAGAGACTACTCCTCCAAATCACAATTGGACACATCAAGGGTAGGACATCATGTGCCTCCTTAAATAACCTATCACATTGGGATAAATACATGACAATAACTTCAAACCAATTGGGTCCTCAAGAAAGGGACAACATTCTGAGTTTGGTTGGAGTACAACACAACTCCTTGTTGCACTTGAACACACACTCATCGCTACACAAGGTTGACACACACATTAGGAAGAGCACACATGACATAGTAGGTACACTCGACATCGCATAGAACCATTAATGGTGGTGGAGTTGTAGCAACCATGATCCATCAATTTTTTGTTGGTCATCCATTGCTCCATTACTCTTTGAGATAGCTTATCAAAGCGTGAAATCCTTCAATACCAATGTTCCAAGATTCTTCCCCCAGCTCTTTAGCATCACACCACCATCACTCCTCTAAGAGGACTCCTCATTGGTTGCCCCAACACTCCCCGCCTGTAACAAGTTACCCTTGGCATAAGTGTCATGTAACTAACACTCGTTTATGAGGTGGACATAATTTTACTACAAAGAGAAATGGTCCCCCATAATTTTTGATTAAAAAAAGTATTGTTGTAAAAATCAATTTTTTGTTCCATTGAGAGTTAGAATATCTCTTATGAGAATTATATCTAATCAAACAGTGCCATGTGGTTAGAACATAGTAAATTTTTGGATTAAGACTAATATATAAGTGCATGAAATAGGATGCAAGTTTGGTCATGTAGTCACAAAAATGGGCTAGATGCCCAAAGTGATGAAAAATAATTGAGTAAGCTATTCATGTGTGTGTAAAATATTTGCTACTCCATTGTATCTTGAGTGAGAGTGAATGAGAGAGAGTGTGAGAGTGTATACATGGAGTGAGGGACATGGCAATGAGAAGCTCCTTACAACCTTTTCCCTTCTTCTCCATCCCATTTTCTTAGTGAGTTATGAATATGAGTAAGAATGTGTGAGTTGAGATTGTTAGGGAGTGCGGAACATGGTTCATGATGCTCTCTTCTTATCTTGTTATTCTCAAGCTCATCATTGGCACCTCCTCTTATTCATGGGCAACAATGGAAGAAAATTTGAGAGAAAAGGAATGCGCATGTGGATTAGGGACATGGCAGGCCAATGCAACACAATTACAATGTGGTGAGTCTTGGTAAGTGCATTTTCTAATGGTATCTAGTGTTTGATTTGTTTAGCATCATGTGAATAGGCTAGGTGAGAGATAGCAACATGCTTTGTAGGTCAAGATCCTTGGAAGAATAAGGATATGTCCAATGGTCCCAACATTAAGCTAGTAGAGCACGACACCATTTGCTACACAAGATTGTTTAAATGCTATAGAAAGCTATGTGGGTCATCCCCTATTTTGTAATTGACTAGTTGTTTAGTAGTGCTTGGTATCTTTGAGGCAAAGTTCATATTTTATTTATTAGCTCCTAATCTAGATAGAAAATGTGTGACTAACTTAGCATGGGTATTTATTATGTTAGACCACATGTGTCATTGAGAGAGACTAGTGATTGTGCTCACCAATGATCTAGGGATTCTTACATTGGTTATATACCTCTTGAAGCCATCCCACCCATCCTTGTTCGTCTACTTCCCCTTTAAGTGTCAAAGGCTTGTTGCTAGCATGTTTAATGGTAATATTAAGGTGAATTATATTGTTTTTTGAGTTCTTGCATTGTATCTCTCCTCATGTTGACTCAATCAATCTCTTCTAATGCATCCAAGGTTGCCCTTACATAGTCAAACATATAATCAATTTTCCAAGAGATTGACATTCTTCCTTGTTCTACTTGCTCAAGGTCAACAAAGGTTTCAATATGACCCATAAGCCTAAGTAGGTCTTTGCTTTGGTTAAAAATGAGGTGACCCACAAGGACTTTTGATTTGAGATGGAGTGATCTTAGAACTTAGTTTGGGTCATTATTTTTCCCATAGTTCAAGTCTCCATTAACTCGATTGATTAAGTTTAGCTTCAAGTTGCTACCAAGTCAACTATGATTTTTTATCATGGTCATTGCTTTTATATGCTTTGCACTTAATTCAATTGCTTTCTTAACTTGTCTTGCTATAAAGGTACTAAGAGTTGGTCTTCAAGCCTTGGAAATTCTAGTATCTGATCAATTGTGATGTCACAATGGTTCACTATGATATTGCAATATTAAATAACTAGTCTTCAAGTATTGGATATAATTTTAGATTTTGTAGAGACTAATCTAGTGCAATTGGGTTCTAAGGCACTCTTTATTCTAGCTATTTATATTAAGTCTTTGACAATTGTGATAAAATCATCTTAAATAAGGAGGAAATTTGTTGATAGTTGTTGTGGAAACTATTTCGTCTTTGACTACCTTTTGCAATGGTGCATGGCCTAGATCTAACCTACCAAACTATGTATGAAAAACCTAGACCTTATTATTCTAAAAATGATGTATGTAGAGCCTTGAAATTGACTCATAGTCTTTTGTCTCTATCAGTCTATATGGAATGAAATCATGCAAAGTTGATTCATAACTTGGAATCATGTATGAATGATGCGATGCAGAGTTGTTTATGTTACATGATAGCATATTGTACTTGGACACATATCTTGTGATTGCCCCTATAGTCAATAAAACAAGTTTGGTTTGAATTAGATCTTAAGAGGCAACACCCTTGTGATATTTGCCAAGTACATGCAATTGGAAACTCTATTGTCATCCTTAAGAACTTGGCTTGAAACCTTCAACCCTTCTTTTATCTCTACCAACTCCAAAGTTCAAGCTCTTGAACCCTCATACATTTTTCTCTCTCAAACCCCTGTGATTGACCGTGAAGTACCTCTTGAACCTGAAAACATTCACTGCATTCTACTTATCTCTTGAAGACACAACTCCATCTATCTTGTCAAGTTTTCTTGCCAAACTCCTGTGGTGACCTTCAAACCTGCACCTCCGAAAATGCCTTCAAAGGACTACTTTTACACTTGGATTAATTTTTTCTTGCAACAATTAAATATATTTCTCAAGAGGAAAGCCATATCTAGATTTGGAAGAGATTGAATGAGCCAAATGAGAGGACATTACAACAATGGGCTCACATCAAAATCCTCAGCCATATTTCCAATCAAGCGATGATAAATCTTGGAATGCTAGTGCTCAAGACAATGGGTTCTCCTAGTGGAAAGGCCACACCTACAATGTATCCACCCATATGGTGCATGGAAAGCTAATAGAGCTTTGCCTATCGATTTCCATGGTCCCAACTAGGATAGGATAGTGGAGCCATTATGTGTTCAATATCATTGGACCTAATTCTAGAATTGTGTCCAATATTAGACAAGAATGCAAGGAGATGAGCCTCAGCCCTTTAGATTACAGGTTTGGATAGCCAACAACAGTCCTCATTCAACTCTTAAAGAACTCAAGAGGGTAAATTGTTGCCTCTCTTGTCATGGGAGATCAAACTCAGCATATAGAAGAATACCCAAATCAAGAATAAACCTTCTTCAAGAATCATCATAGAGGATTTAGTAAGTATGGGCTGCTGCCCTTAAATAGACAATTCAGCCCTGTTTTACGTAGCCAAGAGTGGCCTTCAGTTTCGTCAATGCATGGGAAGAGTGGTACTTACATGTCAAGTGGAATCTTCTTCAGATGCTTGTGGTTGCATGGCTTGAGCTCCTTTATGTATGGGCTTCATTCTCCTCCATCCACGATGCGCCCTATTTCAGTACTGAAAATTGCGGTGCTGATCACGTTGCCCTCTTGTTTTTTCCTTGACTATTTTACATGTTTCATTAGTCACACAAGTAAGGTGCAAGACATATACAATGTCCTATGCTTAATCAACTTAGATAACTCCATCTTCCTTGTGACTTGGCTTGTGAATACACTTAAAACTCTTGAATATCATAAGTACATGACCACATCATTGGCTTCTGGAAAATGTAACCCAAGGAAACCTACCAAGTCATTTGCTCATGATAATATTTCTTCTTGTTTAATGTTCCATGACTTACATAACTTGTAGCAACTTCATGTAAGCAATGCAAGGAAGGTTAAAAGTAAGTAACCAAAATCAATTGTCTTGTCAAGGATCCATGATAAATTTAATGTATTTTAAGGTAGAGAGCCCCCATCTTTATTACACCATGCCATATGTTGGTGGGCTTCCGTTTTTAAGATTTATTGCACTAGGCAAGTCTCTATGTAGCATGTCTAGATTACAAGTGACTAAGTAATATATGTAAATGATAAAAGTTTTATGTTTAGACCATGGGCAAAGAATCCCATGACATCGTTTCATATAAAAATAATCTTACAATAAATAAATATGCACCTAATCATTATCTTCAATTAAATCTTTCAAAGGTTCTAAAGTTATTTCTAAAGTACCTCACTTAGCATGGTTTTATATGTGGCTTTATAATGATTGTAAACTTTTAATGTGGCTTGATTTAATTAAGGCATTAGGATTCTTAGTTAAGGAAACCTAGAATTTAAAGCTGGTTTTTTTCCATCATTCTCATAAACACCTAGCTTATTACATATATCATTGCTATTTTAGAATTTTTAAAGGAGTATCCCTACTATTTCTAGTTCTATCTACAATATTCTAATTTTATAGCTAATTTAGGTGTTTCCTCCCATAATTTATTATATATGTGATCTTATGATTTTTACCTTCTACCTAGGTAGTGACCTAGAAATATCATTGAAATCTCTTCCATCTCCTAAAGCAAGGTTTAGACTTAGCATCAACTCATGGGTCCCTTAATAATTTCTTAGGTTTAATTTAGTTTTCCATTTGGTGGGACCTTGTTTTCCTAAGGTTTGTTTATGTTTCAAAGGCTAATTTCATAGTATCCCTATTTAGGCTTTAATGAGATTGACTTAGAATAAGCAATTTCTCGGTCAATTCTCTAGAATTGTAGCTAATCAATGGTCCATAATTTCTATACTTGATTTCATCTATCATTAGGCCTTAACTATACAAAGTTGTTTGGCCCTAGTAGTCAAAATGCTTGCTTATGATCTTCTTATGATATTCATTGAAATTTTTAATGTTATCTAATCCCAACTTGTCTTTCTTTAATGAATGAAGATCCAAGTTTCTCATGGCCTCCATTCTCAATGGATTGAAAGAAGAAATGATAGTAATCAGACGGAAAATATTGAGGGCACAATGGTCTTTCATCATCATCATCATTATCTTCTTATTTATAGCTTCATTCCCTCTATCTTGCAAATGAGATGCATGGAAAGAATGGAATGAAAGTGACAAAATGTGAATATATTAGTTGTCTCTAGTAATTGATTTTAATATGTTGAGGCATATAAAAAATGTAAATAAGTCACGTGTATCTTGAACCACATTTGAAAATTTATTTTTTGTAAGTACAAAGGTAATAAAGATTCAACTTAAGCAAGAACTAAGAACTTTGAAGAAAGGAGAGATATAATGGTTGTCTTTAGTCATGACAATTGTATGTTGGGGTGTATCAAAAACATGGATAACTCACATGTAGCTAGGATCACATTTGGAAACATATTTTTTGTAAGTAGGAAGGAAAGAAAGATTCAACTTAAGCAAGAATTGAGTACTTTGAAGAAAGAAGAGACATCAGTGAATGACTATGTATTGAAAAAGGAGCATTGCATATGTTTTGGCAACCATTGATGTAATTATTGATAATGATGGCTTGTTTTCAACTACTTTGGGCAGCCTTAATAATGATAAAGATTGGAGATCCTTTGCTCTTTTATGTATGTACAAAATCCATTTTTTGATTTTGATTAGTTGGTCTTTCCCATCCTCATTCACTGGAAAAATCAATATGCAGGTGAATCTTTAGAAAGGTGCAATGAAAAGTTCCAAGCCTTCTACTTTATTTCTCACCTTGATACAATTTTCAAATATTTGTGATAAGTTATTCATATATGTTAGAAAATATCATATCTTTTGATGAGGGAAAGGGAGATCTCTAGATAGTCATAAATTTAATTGATCTTTTAATTTTCTGGATCTAGTTGGATTGAATGAGTTGTCATAAAATCTAAAGTTAAATAATAACCAAGACCTAAAAGTTATTCTCCTTTTTAGTTCAAGAAATTCCTAATAAATATTTGACATGAACAACAAAGCACGTCATTTTGATAGAGTTTGCTTGTCTCGCACTTTGTACAACTTGTGCAAGACCTTACTAAAATAAATATTTGACATGGATAGAAAACTAAGCACATCATTTTGATAGCATTAGTCTATCTTGTACTTGGTACATGTTATGGCACTTGAATCCATAACCTTCATGTATATGGACTAATTGTGACCATCCAAATTTCCACTGTCGTCACAAGATGTGAAACTTCTTGTGTGCATCTTTGAATCTCAATGGAGTACAACAAAAAAGATTTGATTTGGATGTGTGGCCTACTTTCAAACAACTCATTTGATGATGCATTCACATGTCCCCATATTCTTCCCCATAGTACTTGAGAATGTGAATATTTTGATACTAAGGGACACTAAAGGAGCATACCACGAAACTTCTCCAAATTAAAACGTTAGTTAACTCTCAATCTTATGCTTTACACCTAAAATTTATTGGATGAGATGACAACCGTACTTTATAGAAATATGTTGGAAGTTTTCAATCTATGAAGTTTACAATGGTGAGTTACATTCTTATTTAGAAGTTTAATGAGAATATTTTCATGAGCTTGAGCTAAAGAGGAAAGGTTTAAAACTAAGGAGTATAGCTATAGAGCATACAACTAAAGATTAAGGGCCTACTTGGGAAGGTAAGTGAACATTGCCAAAATATGTTGAAGGTGTTAATCCATGGAGCTCTTTATGGAAAGTTAATTTTCTTATTGATAACTTTAGTGTGGAAATTTTTACAAACTTGAGCTAAAGATGAAAGGTGTGGTGGAGCTAAAGAAGAAAGTTCTGGAGCATGTAGTTAAAGATGAAGGGTCTATTTGAGGAGATAAGTAGGTGAACACCTATCTAGAAAAGAGAAAGTTATCCCATATAAGATGAGAAAGAGCCTTGTAAAAATCTAAAACTTCTATTACAATATTTTTAGCTAATTATAAGAGCTCAAGGCTCTATTAGTAGTAGTTGAGTAAGAATCTACCACAAGGTAAGAGGAAAAGTTATTTTAGGTTTCCCATGATGAGATAGAGCCTTACCACGAACACATATGAGAAGAAAATACTTATTCTATTCAGTACATAGAGGTAGATCAATTAATGAGAAATTCTCTAGTAAGATTGGTATTCTTCTATAGATTATTCTATTCAAGTTTGGCTTATTCACCATGTCATGGTTTATCTTCAAACCACTAGCTTAGCATAGCTTGAGTATGGTGAAATGGTTTCATACCCATGGTGAGGTTTGATTACCATGTATTGGTTTATCTTCAATCCACTAACTTAGCATAACTCTAGATCATTATGTTTTTATATGGCATTTGATCCATGGTGATGTACGACCAACTATTATAAAATGAGACTCTTAGGTTACTACATGAATTCTCTTAATGCTTAAGTTCGTATGCTATTTTCATTCACTCAATTCTATCAATTAGCCTCTTAGGCTCCTATGTTATTATCAATATTCACTCCATTTGATCAATCCTCTTTCAATTACTTCTATTGTAAATAGATTCTAAATAATGGAGTTTGATTGTGTATAAGTTCTTTCTATCAATTCTCTTTACATTGTTTACTGTTAATAATAGAGCTTAATGCCGCATGAATCCTTAGTCACATACTTACCATCCAAACCCACTTATTGCAAAAGAGTGCAAAATGATGAGGAAAAGAAGAAAAAGGAAGATTAATAAATTCATAGCCTTCTCATTGTTGTGAGACAAGACAAGGATAATAATTTAACTTGTTGAGGTCTCAACTAGCAACTTTTTGAGCAAGAAAATGCTCGTTAATCAAAGAGCAAATTCATAGAAAATAAAAGAGGTTTTGACTACTATTCGGTGCAAAACGAGGCCAAAAAGATTATCTCAAGTTCCAGGAAGGATGCCATGAGCGTGCACTTTCTTATATCAACTTATTTGTATACTTATAGAGTAACAAGTCAAAAGGTTAAGAAGGAAAAGAAAAGAGCATAGAGATCTAACTCATTGATTTGCAAACAAGCACATATCAATGCACTATGACATGTCAAACGCACTTGTTCAAAGATGAAGCAAGAACATCATGATCAAAGCTAATTGGTAGTAATCTTACAAAGCTCAACTTGAGAAGAAGAAATATATATAGAGCTTGACTAGAAGAGAAAAAAATATAGCTTGAGTAGGATAAACATGAATAGACTTCGATCACTAGAAAACAACTCACAAAAAATAAGAACAAAGCATATAATAATGTAAAAAGTTTACTTGAAAAGCATAGAGCGAACTTGCATAATAAATTTGGAGATTGCCTCAAATCATAGAGGCAAATAACCATATTTAATATCAACTAGAAAAGGAAACGAATGAATAGATAGAAAGAGAATTTTTTTATGTTGATAATGCAACGATGATGGCTAGAGGGGTGGTATATATAAGCACTAAGGCACATTTGTATAAATAAGGCAATGCTTGAGGCTTTGATTTTTGGGGCAAGTCTTGGCTCTCTCTCACTCCACCCACCATTCCCCACTTAGCATATGTGCACTAAGTCGCCTTTGCTAGGTTGTTTTAACTTGTTTGTCATATAGAAAAAAATGATTAAAACTCTTTTATTTAAAAAAAGGATCAACATAGCTAGGGGTGTGATATATAGTCAATAAGTTATGTGATTCTCCACATTAGCTATCTACCATCCATTTACTTCACATCCAATGCTACTTGTGTAGCACATACTATGGTCCATCCATTTAGTTCTCATCCAATTCTACTTGTATAGCACATACTATGGTTGTGATGTGCACACACATTTATGATCACTGATATTTTTTCCTCAAGAGGTTCCTTTCCTTTGGTTTACATAAAAACTAGTCTTTTTATTTTAGAATTGTGTAAACTTTTCTCCATCCTTATGATATTTTACTTACCTTCATAGTAGAGTTCTTAGGTTTCCATTATTGATTGATTGCTTGTTTGTACTTTGGGACATTGCCATTATTCAATAGTTGGTATGTGAGCTACCGTTCCACCCCCTCTATAGGGCTTCTTTAGTACATGTGCAAATGATGTCAAGTTGATGTAACTCTTCAAGTAGACTTAGCTCTTATGAAGTTATTTATTTGTTTGTCCTATAAAGTAGAATATATCTATTTTGTGGAAAAAATGTGCTTGAGTTATTTTGGGCTTTGAATATAGATTTTGGGAAATTTTTGCAAGCCTTGCAACAACAATGACTTACATTTGTTGTATTTAGGACATTTTGTTGCATTGTGAGTGTAGACTCTTGCACCAAGTCACTTCTACATTCATTTTTAGCAAAATCACTCAAAATACCTTATTATTGCCAATATGGTCTTTTCTATACTTTGCATTATTGTTCAAATGAGTCTTCCTATGTTAGAAGGAAACATACCACTTTTATTATTTGGGGACACTTTGTAACTGTGTCTCAAGGAATTTAGTGGTGCCTCTTAGATAGAAAGATGCTTGGAAACACTAATAGAGTCAATATGTTATCAACATAAAATAAGCTTGATAGGATCAACTATCCTTATACTTATGATTGTTAGAATATCAAGCTCTCGTTACTCTTCAATCAGTCTATCTTTATGTGTGTGACTGACATTAGCTAGATACAACTGTACATGTGTGTGACATTCAATAAGTCGGTGTAATCAGTCATTTAACCATAGTTGGTCTTGGTTAGTCATACCTATGTGTGTAAGTCTCTTTCAATTAGTATGATGAAAGAATAATGGAAGAAGAACAACAATGAGCTTAGGCTCATCTTTTGCTCCACTCTGTCTCTCTCCCTCTCTTCCAACATGGTATCAGAGCTTGAATGCCTAAAGCCTGAAGGCTTGATAGTGGCCATTTGACATCAAGACATCAGATCTGAAGAAAACGTCATCAAAGGAGACTATGCATGCAGCTCGTTTTTTTTGTAGAAGCTATATCTTGCTAAAAAAATGGTTTTTGGATCAACAACCCACTAATCCTGACTATTTCGACGTGGTCTACAACTTTGCAGAATAAAGTTTTTTCAAATTCCTCACAAATTTTGAGATATTCAGCACAGACCTGTGCACACTGGTTGTTTACTGCAATAAACAACAGGTGATTCTAGGGCAATGGTGGCTTTCATCCTAACAATGCATATGCCCTTATTATCATGAATTTGAACATGATATTGGAGTGTTAAGTGCTTAGTTTCAGAGCTTATTTGGAGACTAGAAACAGTGAACTAGTTGCTATCCTGAATTTGGAAAAAATATACCTACAAGGTTGACGTATCTGTGATGCTTATTTGCTATTTGCTAGTGACAAATGCTTGGATCATACCACCTGAGTGGTAGATGTGTTTTGGGATATTGTGAGTGTTGAAAGTCCAAACTTTGGACTGATTTGTTGCTCGTTATACTAGGGTATTGACTAGTTATTGTCTGCAAGAAGGATACCTATCATCTTCACTTGACATACATGCAAGATATTTTGATCGGTTGGACATGTATCAAATCCTGCATAGAGTGGCAACTGAATGAGATGTTTTGGGGCTGTTTTGAGGTCTGAATACTCTTTTTTTAACAGAGAAAATACTGCTGATTATAGCAACTGTTGAGAAATAGGAAAATGATGTATGCTCCAAGAAGAGTTGTCATGAATCCCATATGCACAGTGAGGAGAGTGGAACAACTCAAAGTCTATAAAGCATTGTACTTGACTATGAAATGAATACAATGTCATGATGCTTTGTACTTTTAGTTAAGTGTAGTGTCATTGTTGATCTTATACAAGATTGTGTTTATGAGTCCAAGCTAATCTATCTTGGAACCTAATTCACTTGTGTAACAGTTTGTCTTTGCTTATTCATGTCATTATGAGTTTGGTCTTCATCTTTCATCCACGATAGCTTGTGTCATCCGCAATTTCTAACATGGTATCAGAGCCCAGTCGAGCATGGCACTAATCCTCCAACTTCATTTCACTCTTACCTAGCTCAACTTGAGCTCAAATCAACTCAGAACAAGTTTGGAATCCCAAATCCTACTCTTTCTTCTCAATGCCCTGCTTGGCAACCATAGCCAAACTGCACCTACCTTCAGTTGAGCATTCAAATATCACCGTAAAGGCTATGTCAACTCTTGCTTCCTTCACCAAAGTTACTCCTTAGCTTAAGGCACTCCCTACTATCACATCAGATGGTGACATTACCATCTACAAAAGGCGGCATTGCGTGATCTTCAGAAACGGCGTAGTCTGCAACAACGTGACGATTCGTACAGTTGTGCTCACATTACACAGTGCAATTCTTGCAGCCACCATAGGGCTTTTGTAGCCCATGAGATAAGCTTCATTGCCATGTAAAATTTTTTAAGAATGATCAAGTGTGCAGTCCACACAAAGCAAAAAACCAGGCTGTTGCAGAAACCCTAATCTAGGAAGCCATAGCTAAAGCTTCAAAATTTGATATTCTTCACAGGTTCTTCTCGCTGAAGTCATGAACAGTGATTTTAATCACTGAGCAATACTCTCTAAAGTTCATTACTATTTTGGAAGTGCCCAAGCAAGCTTAGAAGCCATCCAGGAAGTTTGTGAGAGAGAAAGCAGATCAAGTACCGACTAGTATTCATTAACACTCAACTAGTGTCAATTTGACATTGATTTTCTTATGTCTCTTGACACATTCATATGCAGCTTGGACCATACTTGAAAGTATGTTTTCCATAAATAGAAAGGCACGAAAGATTCAACTCAAGCAAGAGTTGAATACATTGAAGAAAGGGAAGATGTCTATTTATGAGTATGCACTAAAGGTAAGGAGCATTGCAGATGCCTTGGCAGCGATTGATGCAATGCTCGATGATGATGATTTGGTGTCGTCTACCTTGGGTGGACTTAACAATGAAAATGCTTGAAAGTCTTTTGTAACTTTCGTATATGTCAGAAAGCCATTTCCAGATTTCGATGAGTTGGTCTCCCTTATGATCACTGAAGAGATCAACTTGCAGAGTGAGACATTTGAAAGAAGTGGTGAACAAGTCCAAGCTTTCTACTCCACTTCAGGGGGTTCTGTTCAAGAGGCCGTGGTACAGGATGTGGTAGTGACAACCAACAAAACAGATTGAATCAACAATTTGGTGATATGCAGGTTTCAGGAGGTCGTGGTAACTTTAGAGGCAGGGGGAGCTTTAGAGGAAGAGGTGGATGGCAGAACAGAGGTTCTAACAACTCTGGTATTGTGTGTCACTACTGTGGCAAAACAGGTCATATTGCAGCCCAATGTTATGCTAAGAAAGATGATATTCGCAGTGGTAAGTTGCAGCAAGGAAACTATGCATCGTCTTCACAACAAAATGAAGACAAAAATGAATGTCTGTTTGTTATGCAGCATATGCTAAATGCTGTTACAGGAAAGGGAACACATGATGATGGTTGGTATGTTGATTCAGGTGCATCCAATCATATGACCAGCCATGCAGAATGGTTTGGAGAGATGCAGGATTTGCAAAATGCAGGTTATGTGCAGACGGGTGATGATTCATGCCACCCAATTTCACACATTGGAAAAGTTTCCTTATCCTTGCATGATGGTAAGACAAAGCGTCTTTCAAATGTATTACATGTGTCATCTATTACAAAGAACTTGGTGTCAGTCGGTCATATGGTAGAGCAAGGGCTGCAAGTCAGATTTAATGCAAAGGGCTGCTTTGTAGAAGACTTCAATGACAAGTGCAGATTGGTTGCAAAGGGAAGTAGAGTTGGATGTATGTTTACTCTGGATGCTAGAATTCCTACTATGAATGCTGCTATGTATGCTAAAGGAAAAGGTGTTGTTGCAGATATTGAAATTTGGCACAAACGCGTTGGACATGCAAATGTACAAAGGCTGAAATTAATGCAGTCCAAAGGGTTGGTTACAGGTTTGGCTACATTTAGAGTTGTAGAATTTTATAAGGTATGCGAAGCATGTCAGTTTGGTAAGCAGGCAAGACAACCCTTTTCACATGATAGAGATGTAAGAAGAAATATCCTTGATGTTGTGCATACAGATATTTGGGGGCCTACACAAAATGTATCTCTTGGAGGCAGTTTATACTTTGTCACATTCATTGATGATTGTTCTAGAAAGCTGTGGGTATATTTTATGAAGGAAAAGAGTGAAGCATTTGAGCACTTTAGAACTTTCAAGGCTGCAGTTGAAAGAGAAACATGCTTGAAAGTAAAGTGCTTGAGGTCAGATGGAGGGGGAGAGTACCTCTCGAATGAGTTCAATGATTTTCTGAGGTCTCATGGGATAAAGAGACAGTTCATATGCAGGTATACCCCACAGCAAAATGGGGTTGCAAAAAGGAAAAACAGGCATATTGCAGAAGTTGCACGCGCCTTGATGGCTAAAAAGAATATGCCTAAGCATTTTTGGTCTGTGGCTGTTCATATTGCTGTTTATATTATGAACAGAACTCCCATAGCTGCAGTTCTTTCATGGGATGACTTTTGAAGAATGCTTTACTGGCAAGAAGCCTGATGTATCACGCTTGAAGGTATTTGGCTGTGTTGCATATGTTCATGTGCCAGATGAGCTACGGAAGAAGCTTGATCCAAAGGCAGAAAAATGTATCTTTATTGGATACTCTTTAGAGCAGAAAGGGTATTGCTGTTATAACCCTGTCACATGTAAGTTCAGAGTGAGCAGGGATGTCATCTTTGATGAAATGAGTAGTTGGTATGCATCTAGTGGTGATGCATTGGATAATGATGATGATCATGACACTCATATGTAGGCTGAAAAGCAAGAATCACGAACTCTTAGTGGACCAGAGACATCATCTAGTAGTCCTTGGTTTGGGAGACTAAGGAGTAGCTCTACGTCTTCAGGTGCATCTAGTAGCACTACAGGTAAAGACAAAGGAAAGAATAAAGTGTCAGATAGCATTGATACAGTTCTTGATGGAGACTCCAGTGGCTCAGAGAGCTTGGATGATGAGCTTGGCATTCCTTCTATCAGGACACCAGGTGTACAGAGAGCTCATAGTAATGTAAAGGCTCCATTGAGTGATCCGGTGGTACGCAGATCTAGCAAGGTCAGATACCCTGTTAAAAGATTTGGTTTTGAAGGTTATATAGCTCACCATTATGCTTATATGGTGAAACTAGTTGAGGATGTTGAGCCCACTTGTTTTGAGGATGTTGTTGGTCATACTCATTGGGATGCAGCAATGGATGAGGAGATGGCTGCATTAGAGGCCAATAAGACTTGGGATCTAGTATCATTGCCAAAGGGCAAGAAAGCAATTGGATGTAAGTGGGTTTATAAGATTAAGCACAATGCAGATGGTTCTATTAGTAGGTACAAAGCTAGGCTGGTTGCAAAAGGCTATGCCCAAACATATGGCATAGATTATGATGAAACCTTCAGTCCAGTTACTGGGATGGCAACTGTCAAATGTGTGATTGCTTTGGCAACAGCCAAAGGTTGGAGGTTGTAGCAAATGGATGTGAAGAATGCATTCTTGCATGGTGATTTGTAGGAAGAAGTGTATATGGATCAGCTAGCAGGTTATGAAGATTTAGAGCATCCCACGTATGTGTGTAGGTTGAAGAAGGCGCTCTATGGGCTCAAGCAAGCACCTAGAGTATGGTCTGACAAGATCAGAGAGTATATTGTCAATATTGGCTTTTGTGTTTCTGATTCTGATCACTCACTTTATGTGAGAAAGGGAGATGCAGGTTTGGTCATCATAGTCATCTATGTGGATGACTTGATTATTACAGGTGATAGTGATAGTGGGATTGCTGAAGTCAAGGACTTTTTGAAGAAGAAGTTTGAGATGAAGGATTTAGGTGAGCTAAGGTACTTCCTTGGCATTGAGGTGATCAGCTGTGATGATGGTATATGGCTATCCCAAAGACAGTATGGCATGGATATGTTGTCCAAGTATGGTATGATAGCATGCAAACCACTTTCAGTCCCGTTGGAGCTGAATGTAAAGTTGAGTGCTGATGTTGGGGATGAGATAGAAGACCCTACTATGTTCAGGAGGATAGTGGGGAGTTTGATCTACATGACCATTACAAGGCCAGACTTGAGCTACGCTGTTGGTCTTGTGAGTCAGTTTATGCAAGTACCTAGAAAGCCACATTTGGATGCAGTCAGACACATATTGAGATATGTCAAGTCCACATTACATTATGGACTTTTCTATGAGGCAAGTACAGATGTACAGGTGTTTGGATACATAGATGCAGATTGGGTTGGTAGTATGTCTGATAGAAGATCTACCAGTGGATACATGTTCTCTCTTGGTAGTGCAGCAGTTACTTGGAGTAGCAAAAAGCAATCTACAGTTGCTTTGTCGATTACAGAGGCTGAGTATAGAGGTACTGCTGTTGTAGCATGTGAGGTAGTATGGCTGCAAAAGTTATTGGCTGATTTAGATGTGTAGGTGGAAGGTCCAGTTGTCATTTATTGTGACAACATGAGCAGTATACAGTTGGCTAGGAACCCTGTGTTCCATGCTAGGACAAAACATATTGAGGTACACTACCACTTTGTGAGAGAGAAGGTATTAGCAGGTGAGATTCACTTGGTCTATGTCAGCACATAGGATCAGATAGCTGACATCTTCACGAAGGCATTGGGTACATAGAAGCTTCAAAAGTTTCGAAGCTTACTTGGAGTTGCAGAGATGCAGTTGAGCTTGAGGGGGAGTGTTGAGATGACCAGCTCAACACATGCGGACATTAATGATAGACCGCCTAGTTAGATGGGTCTACACATCTACACTTAGCACGTCGGTGGTCATTATGACTCTCACATGGTCACTGACTCATTACTTATTATATTCAAGTTGTTACACCTATTTACAGCTGGCATAGTTATAGCGCCAGCCGACTAGTGTAGTCCGTTATACATTGTTTGACTTAGTAGGCCACGTTCCTTTATGTTGTATCTTATCTATACTTTGTGTACATTGTAAAGTGTGTGGAAGAAGAAGAAGAAACTAGCAAGAAAACGTTTTGGCCTTCATCTCTCTTCTTGTCTCTTGAGTGAGCTTCTCCTTGTGCATTCTGTGTGTGTTCTGCGCAGCATCTTGAGCAAGTCCCCCCACCACGCGATTCTTCACAAAAAGGGTATCCCATCGCCCCATTACTCTTTGCCACCATAATCACCAACCCTTTGCTTAGGAATTTGGATTTGAAGGTGCAACATGGAGTAAGCAAGGGGCTTCCTATACCATTAAGAAAACACTTGGTCTCCCAATTCTTTGCCAACAATAATTGACCAATATTTGCAAGTAGAGAAGCAACTAGTAGATGTATTTGATGAAAGTGTATGAAAGTTTTCTAGAGCTATCTAGGGTTGTGACTAATGTGAGCAAAAGCAAGCTTATTTACCTAGGATTGAATGAGTTAGCAAAGTTGCTAAGGGAGCTAGGCTTCCAAGTAGCAGGATTGGAGATATAGTTGCTTGATTATAAAGAATTTGGGTGATTTCAAGATTTCTAGCACCATACCTTATTTATTGAGCATATGATGGAGGAATTTATTTGATTATCTTGTACATTATGTATGCTATGAGTCAAGTAACATGCAATAGTGACAAAAAATATGTGCACATGAAAGGCCTAATTTTGGCATTATGAATCTATTGAGATTAATGAAGGTTGAAGATCCATAGCCTAGATTATCATATAAGACACTTGAAGTGAGGTAGGACTCTTGTTTCCCACATTGTAACCAGGTTAATGGCCAACAATGAGATAGGGATGGTCAATGCCAGCTTGAGTTGATCTAGACCACCTGTAGATGGATACACCTGAATTTGTGTGTTATATTAAAGATAATAAATAAAAAACTTTAATGATGCCATTTATGTAGTGATTATGCTTGCAAATCTAAAGCCTATTGTTGAGCTCCATCTTATCACAAGAATGAGAGTCCTTATTTGTGATTCACCAAGCCTCACTTGTGAATCTGCTAAAACTTAGTTTGGTAGGTATGAAATCTTGAGATGTGGCATTCGCATGGGTTGCTACACCAATGGGTTTTTGAATCATGTTTTGCCCCATAGTGAATGGTTGCTACAAAATGTAATGAATGGATGAAACTGGAGGGTGTTTTCTTACTATGAATGGATTAGTTAAAGTATTATTACTAGCAAAAATAGAATGATTATTTAATAGCCAAAAGAAACCTATCATTAAATCTTATGCATGGCGAAATGTTGAGTTAAATACTTTACTTCTCCTAAGGAAGTTATGCTCAATGGAATGTTAGATTAAATGATTAGCCTTTTTTGACAAGAAAAGTTGATAGATTGAGTTGTAGTAAGCTATTAATTTGAACAAAAAAGGGAGAACCAGGTTTGACAAAGTTGAATAACCTTGACATTATCTTAATGATCCATATTCAATAGGGTCTTGTCCTTGGAAAAGTTTGGTTAATAGAATAGTATGTCTTTAGCTTAGATCAAACTAGCATGCCATTGCCCTTGTTATGAAGCATTGAAAATAAATATAGTTAAATAAAGTTTAGTTTAAAAGGAACATAGGAGCCTATACATTTAGAGAAATTTCTTCTAAGATCCTTCACTAAGAATATTTTGCTTGCAGCTTTTGCAGAAGTTGTTATAGCAAACACTTATAAATTTAGTAGGAGGTTAGGGCTAGAGGAAACCTCAGAAGATCTAGTAGAAGGTTAGGGCAAGTATAAGCTAGAATTTCACTAGCTATGAGGGGATCTCATTATCCTTAATTGGAACATTAAGAAAGGGGATCAGAACACTCGATGAAAAAGACAATACTTTAGGTGATTGTCAAGCCATGAATAGTCATGTGAAGAGGCCACATCAGAGGGCACCTCTATGAAGAAGAGGGGGCATGATAAGAATTAACATTGCATAAGAGGAGTGACCATTACAGGGCAAACATGGTATTGAAAACTCAAGGTTAAGGAGAGGATTCTAGTCCATCTAATGCTGCTCTATTGGCTTCATAAGATTGGCAAACATGGTATTGAAAACTCAGGGCAAACATGGTATTGAAAACTCAAGGTTAAGGAGAGGATTCTAGTCCATCTATTGCTGCTCTATTGGCCTCATAAGATTGGCATGAAGTTATTAAATATATAGGGATATTGCCACGGTGTGTGCTCAAGAGGGTAATCCAGTGGGGGGCCATTGAAAAACAGGGAGGGTAATAGGATTGCATTCAAAATAAAATTCTTTGAAGGTCTTCTACGAGTTTAGTGGAGCAATTGAAAGTGTTTCAGGCCTCAAAATTGCAGGCCCTCCCCTAGCCCCTAATCGGTTGTACTGATTGCCAAAATTCATGTTTGAATGGGATCGCATGAATTCAGATAAAGGATTCAGTGTCATCCTCACTCTTGAAACTCCTCCTGAAGGCCACTCGATAGAGGACATTGTAAACCATGAGATGCAGGTTCTCTTTCAGCATGACGCCATGAATGAAGGCCCTAGGCTTGCATGTGAGTCGTCCTATCAGGAGCTCTGTCTCATCGTCCATGGTGGGCAACCATCACTGTTGCATGGCTTGGCTCATGAAGAAAGGCAAGGTGAGGATCCATCTAGCTTGCCACCAATGGGGGCCATAATCTGCAAATGCGAGGTCCTGGCAGCCCAGCTCCGTGAAGATGTAGTACTTAGAAGCTCCCCTACTTAGATGTCTGGGTAAGTTTTGAGACTTGCATGTAAGTTTATGCAGACCTGTTCTGCTGCTAATTTTGATTGTGAAAAGGGATTATTTTGATTGTGTTTATGAAGATGCATCATCTGAAGAGATGCCTTTCCTAAAACACAGTACGTAAGAATTGACAGAAGAAAATGCTTATACCTTTCTTTAAACTCGGATTCTAGATTTGAATTCCACCTACTGCTGATAAAACTAAGGGATACAGGAGACAATATAGGAATTAGTTGATCAGATAACAACTCAATTAGGACCAATTGAAGTATTAGCAATCCATAAATCTGTGCTTGAAGATTTCTTCAATTAGCTAATTCTAAGCTATAATCTGACTTGGCTACTGATGCCACATCAAATAAGAGCTAATCATAACATGTATATTAGCACAAGATGGAAATCCAGCTTGGTACAACAACAAGATGGAAATCTAGTTCGGTAAAAGATAGCATCCAGTTAAGAGTAAGCCACAAAAAACTCCAAAACTCCAATTTTTATCATTTTTGAGACTTGGTGGAACTATGGCATACACAAATTATGAGACTTGGAATTGCTATAAGCTAATGTTGTCCCATGTAAGAGTTTATGATTGCATGGTATATGCTTTAATGCAATAGCAACTTTGACAAAATCTACAAGATTTATGTGTCAAATGCACTTTCATTGGATATAGTGCAGAAAATAAAGGGTAATGTTTCTACCAACCCTCTATGAAAAGATCTATGTGAGTAGATATGCGGTCTTTGCTAAAAATGCAAGTCAACTCTTTATGAATTGCAAAAATCAACCAATTGTGACCACCATGGACATATTTGATAGTTTGTTACATTTGTGTCAACAAGTATGTGGGAAGAAAAAATAGTCCCTATATGGTTGTTGAATACATTATGGGACAACAAAAAATCGACCACTCCACTTCTTGATAGAACTAGGGAATTTTCTTGTCACGTATACTTTGTTGTGTAGGAAATTGTAGCTATTACTTGTAATGAAGAACCTCTCCTTGAAGGACGACTCATAGAGTGAGCATTGAGTGGCATCTATGTAGTTGGATTTGGAAGGATTGTTACATCCAACATCTTTTTAAACCCTATCTTGTTCCTGTTGCATTCATTTTTTGTCCTTTTTGATGATGACCTGGTATGAAATGACTCTGACACATTAAGGTGGTTAAGACACAACTATTATAGAATATGATGTAGCCATGACATTGAGAAGCGAGTTAAACATCATGAACTCTTGAAAGGCCTCTTCATTTATGATACTCTGGTTCAAAATGATTCAAACTACCAACAGTGTAGTGTTTGCGAGAATTAATGGTTGTTAGTAAACACTGAAGTCACTCAGATTCAAAAGAACTTTGCAAGCTACATCTAAGAGCATTTGAATAGTCATGAATCCAAGCATAGACCTTCCTCTTTGTTTATCAAGTTGGGGATAAGATGAAATATTTGTACAATAATCTTGATATGGGAGATTTATAACAAGTTGAATAGGTTGTAGTAGCAATCTTGGGTTTTTAGTAGTTATTGTTTAACCAAATGGTTTTGGTGATATAAGCATTCACATGTAGTTACTCACCGATGGTGTACACAGAGCAAAATGCATCTCTACAGTAAGCCCTTATTTATGTCAAGAAAGGAAAGACAAATTGAAGGCTCCGAGGAAAGTGGAATGGAGGTTTCTTGTTCTTTTAGTAAAAAGCTTTCTATGTTACGGGTTGAGGGTTGCTATAGGAAACATTAAAAAAAGATATGATAGGGAAAGGAGGAAGCTTATCCTTCTTTTGAAACATCTTTTTATTGGACTATAGGGTCTTCCTTGAGGAAGGTGGATAGAAATTGTAAATCATGTTCTTCTTTCTAATTGAAGCCACAATTAGATCCCCGAGGTATCATGAAGCTACTGCCTATAGTATATGAAGGATCCTTCTCTAACACACTTAGTAAAATGAAAAGGATATTCATAATCTCATGCTGCTTGTTTGTCATCACAAGGCTAGTCTTCACTTTTTTTCTTATTGTCTCAAGTGTCTATTTTGTGGAAAGGTGGGATTGCCAATTGTGTTACTTTGTTTAGTCTTGTTACAATGGTTGCCGTCCATTATCTATTTGGGCCTTATCTACACAGGTTGATGCAGGGACTTGGAGAGCAGGGTATAGAACTTGAACTTCTCTCATGGATGGGAACAATAATCAGTAAGAGCATATGCATGTTGGATATATAGCTTCTAAAATCCAAGCACCTCTTTGCATCATTTGATGTGAAAGATTAGTTGAATTATGTTGATATAGAATAGATTTTAGACACAATTGCTTCTCTAGTTGTCAATTCTAAAAGTTTTTTCCCTTCCCTTTAGGAGTAGGTTAGATTTGAGGCGGAGTATTTGGCCAAAAAATGAAAGTGAATTGATTAGAATAAGGTGTGCCTTCCTTCAAACCACTGACTAAGTACTTTTTTCGTTTTTGAATCATTGTATGGCACAGCAAGCCATGGCATGTCATTGAAGTAGTTGTCAAAATATTCTTGGTCTTCATCAGATGAGATAAATACAACCTAAAATTTCTTGTTCTTTTCCTTCAATTGATTATAAATGGATGCCAACACTGGTGTGAATCTTTGACATGATGGGCACCAATGTGCTGAAAAGTACAATGCAACAATTTTGCCTTCTAGATCTGCAACTTTGACCTGTTCTCCATTCTTTCCAATCATATAATCCTGCTCATCATGAACTAAAAGGATTTGCAAATTTTGATTCTCCATTCTTTCCTTTGTAGCTTTATGTAGGGCGTCGATCTGCTCATCATTGAAAGGGAACACATTTTCTCCCCATTTCTCCAACAAATGCATGCCATCCTTGGCATGCAAAGCTTTTCCATAGGCTATGTGCATGATTTAAATTGGAAAAATATCTCTGATGGAAAACCTACATTTGGAATGAGGTGTTTTAGTCAAAACAACAATAGTAATGATGAAAACTACTGCTCATGTAATGTTTTGCACAATGATACTTCTGAGAAGTGGAACTTACAGATGAATGTTAACGCAATAGTTGACACATTATGTAATAGCATCATTGATGCATAGAACAATGATGCTATCATGCCCAAGAACAAGACATTGGTGGAGCCTAGATCGTACTCTTCTGTTGACTATCAACATGAAGGGTCAAAATCATCAGAGATGACCTATGATGACCTCAACACATGCATTAAACATATCTAGGTAGGCTTTTGATAGTATGGCTAAACATAATTTGATCACACTTTCAAGTGCCCCTTAAATAGGAGCACACCACCTAGTTAGCCATAGTATGAATTACTTAATCTCTGAAAAGGGACAACACTAGACGAGAGTGCATTGGTGTTAAGGTTTTCTCACTCTCAATGTTCAAAATGTGTGCTAATATCTCAAGGACTAGGATGGTGTGAGGTTTTCTCATCTAACTTTCACTATGTGTATTGATATTTTCCACATATGTAGGTTTCTATTTCAATAAGCAAAGCATCATCATCAAAGGATGTTTCAAAGAAGAGTAAAAACTCCAAGGATGAACAAAAAAAAAGGGAGAAAGGTGTATAGTTTACTAAGGCAGAAGCATGATGCTCCAGATGAGGTGGCGTATATTCTCTCTCTCTCTTTTGTTTGGGTCTTCTTAAATTTTCAAAGCTGTTCTGATTACTTATATACATCATAAATTTATTGGCTCTTCTTTCAGAGGGATCCTCTCAGGATTTTTTATAAGAGTATGTACAAGGAAAACCCTAAGAGGGAAATAAGTGCACATGCATGTGTGGAAGCACACATAAGCATGAGAGTTAGAAGGATGCACAGATTTTGGTCATTGACAAGTACAAGAAGAGTGTCCTCCACTATGTAGCCCGATATGGCCAAAGCTCTTGCAATATCAACCCATTGTTGTTGGGCCAGCTTTTGGGGCAATCTTTTAGATGAGGAAGAAGGCTACTAGATTTTCCTTGCAGAAGCTAGTAAGGAAAGTTGTGAGGAGTAGCATAGCAAATATAGGTCTGAACAAACCTGTATATCAAGGAGGGGCCCAAACAAGCGATGCCCAGCACTCACATTGAGTAGAAAAATGAGGACATAGGGCATGGGAAGAAGGTGATGCTGAGGAGTTAGGATAGTTGGAAACTGGCTGGTAACACAAAGGGCTACATCAAGCAACATCAAGCACCATGGCATGGCTTTCATCAGAGGTGCCATCAGTAATGTTTAAGTACACATACTAATTACCGGTCAATTTTGGTGATGATCAAATATGAAATGCCAAAGGATCATGACACAAAGGAAATAACCACAAATGTTTAGGTGAGAGTTTTAAGAATTCTTCTTGTCCTTTTCTTCAACATGGTTTTTTTAGTAGTGGATCAAATTGAAGAGATGCAAAATTGAGTTGATTCTTACAAGGACAAGTTTTGTAGTCAAATGTCTACAGGCATCAAAAGTGGTGGTTTTGTTGGTCTACTTGAAAGAGGTAAAGAAAAAGATCATTGGCTCCATTTATGAAGGCAAACCACAACAACTACTTGAAGGAAGAGAGAAGACATTCATCTTGCAGTTGCAAATGAAGACAACTTGCAACTAGGTTGGGATTGCCATGTACTTTCCTGCTTAGGGGTGGTCTAATGTATTTTTTTAGTGAGTATGTTTGCTCCAATCATGCATTGAATTGTATTTGAAAATTTAGACCATATCTTTCCTCTCTCAATACTAGGTGGTAAACTTCATATAGTTTATGAAGTGGTTTGAGAAAGCTTTTATGTTGTGTAGAGTATGGTTTGTTGGCTACATGTTGGTGGGGTCTTTTCCCACTATTTTGGATCTTGTGGTAGCATATGAACTTGAGAAGAGCTTGTGGATTGGGAGCAGCTTCAGGGAGATGCTTGACATCAACAGAGCTTGGGCAATTGTTCCTTCATACTGGGTTTTCCTAGGTCCTTGGCTTCTCTTTCCCAATCCCCCCAAATGATCTTGGGAGGCCTTGTATTCATGATGTGTGATGTTAGCTTTCAGCTCCAGCTATGGTGTTGAGCCCTTGGTAGTTCTTTAATGGTTTTGAATAATACAATTAGCCACACTTTATTTTGCCAAAAAAGGCTGAAGTGGTGGGCAGGAAAGTTGAAGACAGAGCTCAAGGAAGGAATAACAGGGTAGGAAGCTAATGTATCATGTACAGAAAGTTATACGCTAGAAAGGAGAGGGGTGGGTCAACAGGATGAGGATAAGTAAGGATGGGCATGGCAAGCTGGGAGGGACTGCCTTATGATTTTGTAAAACACTATTGATAGGTTCTTTTGTGATTCTATAATGTTCGATGGTGCTAAGGTGTAACCAACTAAAAGCTTTGTATGTATGAGTGTATAAACAATGAATTTGGTTTCTTTATAATGCTATCAATATACTAACTCCAAAATTTGTAGCCATCATGTGAAGGATCGCAAGTTGCAACTTTACATGGTGCTAATTTTAACTCTTCAAACAGGTTATGGATGAGGGATTAGCAACACATCATTTGAAATTATTGATCCCTACATTGATTAGGTACCAATTTTTACCAACAAAAATCTTAATTTTGATGGACAATCACTATCAAAACTTTGTCTAGGACAGTAATTAACAACACAGTGCATGCCTTTCTCCTTTGAAGCACCCCCTATCATAGGCCTTGTCAAAAAGCATGTGGATAGACATGTTTGGGAGTACAGTCATCAATGCAAACATCACTAGCGGAAATGGGTAAGCTAAGGGTTGTAGGCTCACGGTGACATGTGGAAGAAGTGGGAGATGTATTCACAGCAGAGATCACACTGAATTCCATGATGCATAGAATCTATAGAAGCAAACTAAAAAATGATCCCTTTTGTATCGACTTCTTGGAGCTTAATGAATTAATAAGAATCATTGGGTATATTGGATTCGAAGGAGTGGCTTCTTGAGTTCTCTTGAGACCATCTATGGATTGGTACTTTAGTTCACTTGGCTTGCTTGTAGGACATTTTTAATTGACATCATCATTTCTAATAAGAGTATCAAATGTTTAGCTAGCATTTGAGCAAATCAAGGCTTATTTCTTGTGAATCTTTGTCTAATCTTTTAGATGAAACCTATGTGCACTTGAAACCTTACTACTGAGAGGCTTTTTCTATCTAGCAGCTTTTGCCTATGGAGTCAGAGTGGTCATGGTAGCAGCTCTTCTAGAAACGAGCAATGCCAACAAGGTGCTTGGAGGAGGGCAAGCATATCAAACCCTAGATTGCCACCACAAGGTATGTATCCTTATGAAGGAAATCCATAGAAGGTACATTTATTGCTACTTTGGTGCTCTTACATTAGACAGACCTCGCTTGCTACTTTGGTTGTAGCAAGCCCAATAAAAGGTTAGATTGGTTGAAGTTTGAGCTTGATGGATCTGTATGTTTCATCCACCTATCTAAACAACTTACGAACAAAACAACAACTTTTATGAACTCCCATGCATATTCCGTGCGATAGTGTAGTGGCATGGGCTCGTCAGGAAGCTATCGTGGTTGTGCTCATGATCTTTGTTGGGCTTGCTCCACAAGTTCATGTCTTCTTCTTCTTGCAATAATAATGTGCTCGGGAACTTGGGCACCCTCTAGCTCTTCTGGGGGTAGATCAGGCAAGGGTGGGGACTGGGCTCTTTGATTTGCGGTTATTCTTTGACTGCCTGCTCAAAATCATCAGTCTCTTGTTCCATTGTGGGTTGGGGCTGCTCTTGTTCCTCAAATCCAAGTTTCGTGAGTTCATCGGTGGAGAGGCCGGCTTGTCGCAAGTAGCTACATTGCTGCTCCTTGGTTATGCCTATGCCAGTTGGGAGTGCGCACTCTTGTAGGCCATACCTTAAAGCTCTGGTTGTAAATTCGAATTTCCTTTTCATTCTCTCCACCAAATCCTTGCCTTCAACTTGTGTGACATGAAGCACCGTGCTCAAAAAGGCTTGCCTATGCGTGTTGTAGCACACTTCAGCGGCCTCAGCTCTTGATTCTGCGAGCACCCTCTCACACTCCACTAGTGCCAGGTTTTCTGTCAACCCTGGCACTCTTTCAAAGTTGCACCTCTCCCACTGCTGTGCCTTCTCTTCCAGATCTTCCTTGTCCCTTTCCATCTCTTGAGACAACATCATTACTACTTGTAGCTGCTCATCCCACACTTCTAGCATTTGGGTCTTCTCTTTATCTCGGCAGCTTAGCTACTCTTTGGCTATTCTTCTACCTTGATTAGCCATGAAAAACTATTGATGGGCCTCTACAAGCCTTTCTAATAGAACCATGGTAGTTTGTGCGTGGCTTTCTAGCTCCACCAGGTGTAGTTTTCTTTCAGTCATGGCCATGGCCATTAGTCCCTCCACTTCCTGCTTGACATTTTGTAGGTCCTGCAGACTCATGGTGGCTTCTTCTATGGCCTTTTCCTTCTCCTTTGAAATGCCTCCTATCTCTCTCTCTAGCCTTCCTTGCTCCTCCATTTCCAACCACATCTTGAATACTAGGGCATCCTCCTCTTCTTAGCATTGTTCTTCTGATGCCTAGTCTCCTTGTCAGCTGGCTCTCCCATAGTTATGCATTTCTTGCCCTCCCCAGTCTCACTGATGGTTCTCTTGCTAGATTGCTCTACATCAGGGCGCGACGACTGCTGGGGTGCCTCTCCTACCTCCTCCTCAACTTCTTTTGCTCCCTTTATGGCCTCTTGGATGATAGTCGAATACTTCACCGAATCTAATCATGGAGGCCTTGGGGGCAGGCTTCTTACGCGATGATCTAGCCCTTGAGGCTGAGGACTCACCTCCTGCTGGTGCTGTGCTTGTGGCTAGGACGATGGCCGAGGTCTTGATGGTTTTTAAGACAAACCCATTCCATACACCTCTTCAGGGGACCTTGCGGCTATGCTCTACAGTAGTGGCACGCAAATCTTGTTCATCAATGCATTGTACCTCTATCACAAGAAGAGGGCATGGGCCATCTTTGCTTGCATCCTCACTTCTAGGTTTGGGATGTTTGCTAGACTTATCCCATCCACCATGTGCACATCATTGTTATTCATGTCCAACATTGCGTACGCGTCTCTTTAATGGCATTTTTCTTTCTCGGGGGCCAAACCTAGGGCCTTCTCCACCATTGCAGCACTTAGAGGCACCTCCACTTGGCATTCTTCTCCTCTTGTCTTGAATGTTATTGTGCCACAACTTCTCGTATAATCAAAGCTTCTCAAGAACTTTGTGTACATGCTATAGTCAAGTGCTTGCCCTACTTTCACCACATACTTCCGGAGGGTGCATTTGTCCACCAATTTAAAGTTGGCTCTTCTAGGATGGCTTCGTCTAGATTCAACATGTGTTTGAAGGTGAATTGGCTAAAGCCCCTTGTTTCTATGCTTTGGCCGTATCTCATTTGTTTTTCCTCTGTGAAGGGGAGTTTGCCACCTTTATCTTGCCCTACCATTGTGGGCACCTGTCATTTACCATAGTCCAGTATTAGTATTCCTCAAATCGATTTTTGGCGAGTAGAAATTTGATTTTTCTTCCATGAAGAAAATTAACAAGTTGAATTAAAGACACGGAATTTTCAAATAACAACCTGTTCATTCCCATTCTTTCCTGCTTTCAGCTTTGATTAAGTCTTTTTGTTTCCTTCTTGCCTATGTTTTCTTAGTCACCTAATAACCTTATCCCCCTCAAGGAATGATGAGAATCCTTCCTAGGATTGGAGATGGGAGTGGGAAGGGCATTTAAGCACCGTATGGTGCTATCTACTTTGGCATAAGACAATTGTAGAAATCAAGGTTGTATTCCAAGTGGGCATCATGATCAAGATTATGAGGGCTCATGCATACTTGGGTAATGTAAGTTAGGACATCGATTAGAAAATCACCCGAGTTAATGTAGCTAGGCACATGTAGTTCCTCTTTCGTAAGGATGCAATCAATGTAAGGGTGGGCCAAGACCTGGTTATCTAGGTGTTTGTTTCAAGTGATGGCCAAGACCCTGAAAAAGGTTGGTGCTACGTAAGTTGGGTCATATTCGGCTGTTTTAATTGCACGTCGCTACTTAGCATTATTCATTACTTGGCAACCCCATTTCTCCCATTGAAGACATAGGTTACACCATTTTTGAAGGAACGATGAGTCATATTTAGCGAGGCGAGTGAGTTTATCAAGCTTAGCCGGGTGATGTAGGTCTTTGGGGCTTGCAGTATGATGTTATTAGACGTTTGATGAGTGCTTGCTCTTTTGAGATTTCACCATTATTGATCAACTCCTTTGCAACCTTGGGAAATTTTACGGTTATGAGCTCGTATTCTTCCCAAGTGCAAGATAAAGAACGAACATTAGAGGCAAAGGGGTTCATTAAGCAAGTTGAGGTTAAGTATTTCATAGCTCCTAGCAAACGTGGTGAAAGTGTTGTCAAAGTGCTTGATGCAAGTCACCAAGTCATTGCCCGTATTCTCAACAAGGTCCTTGGTGATCGTTAGGAATGAACTTTGCTCGTATGAAGGTCTAAGACCTGCTAGTGGTGGTTGCGCGGTGGAATTGGGAAAAACAGTGATGGTTCTAGTGGCAGTGGACTTGATAGTGGCATGTCTAAGGGTAGCTTCATAGTCTAATCCGTGTGTCCAATGTTTCTTTGGAGTACTGAGGGTGGATCTAGTGGCATAGATGGTGCATTGCCCTCTTCTTGCACAGCCACTAGGATGCCAAGCTCTTTAGACTTAGATGATCCTGGTGTATCAAGCTATTTTTTGGGTTGATAGATTGGTTGGGGTTTTTTTATTGCAACTGTCGCGGGTTCTAAAGGCTTTGCAACTCAAATTTTCTGGTTGTTCCTTGCCTTAGTAGGAGTGTGGCTTCCTAGAGATGGGGTGGCAAGCAATGGTTGTGGTTAGGCTATGCCTATAGGATTTTCTTTCTTGGGCACCCATATCCAAGTGTTGCCTTCATGGTATTCTTGGGCTCACAATAGATCTTTGGGGATCCATCACGGCTTGATTGTGTGCCTACACTGATAGCATCATGTCAGTTTCTTAGGTCTTGAATGATAGTCATTAGTCTTGTGGGGATGGATTTGCTGGCTATGAGTAGGTCAATTTTGGTGCTTTGGTGCCCATTTAAGCATGGGCTTTGTGTCTTTGGGGATGGCCTTTGTTGGCAGTGGTCTTGTAGTCTGGGTGGGTTGTGATGAGTCATGACCCCCCTCCCTAGGCTTGGTCCTAGGTAGCTCTATCAATGGCATAGCAAGCTTGAGTGAAGCCTCGCTACCCTTACTGAAAGCTATTCTGATTTGAACATTGCCAATGACAAGGTGAATACATTGTAGATCGTAATCTACGTTGCAATGTGCTTGTTTCTTGAAGTGCATCCAAACAACAATTCTTGACCTGCATCATTCGTGTTTGGCAATACATAGAAGATGATTGATAGGCTCTTAGACTCGATAGAGATTGCAATTTTGCACTTTCCTAGGAGTGCATATGGATTGCCCTCGAATGGGCTGAGTTTAGCGTTGGCAGACTCTAACTACGATTGACCAATGAGGTACCAATGATCATGAGTCAAGAAATTGAAGTCAGCTCCCTCATCAATCAAGACCACAAAAGTGTGTATGCACTGAGCAGTGGCTGTGATGCGTAGGTATGCTGGTGCTACTACCTCTTCATCCTCGTCCTCTAGTTTGGTGATTGTGGCTATGTAGGAATCTATAGGGGCTTCTATCATACGGGGCTCATGCAATGGGTGTATGGGAGGCTAGTACTTCTTCATGCAACTACCATTACAAAATTCTATGCCCTCGCCTTCAAGGGTTTCAAGTTTCACATTGCCCGTCCTACTAATGGTGTGTACTCGGAAAGGTCCCAACCCTCAGAATTTTCTTTTTTAGCTTATGGCCCTTTATTGAGTAGAGCAAAAAAAGGTCTCCCTACTTAGAGTCAAGTTGTTTGACGTGCTTGTTGAACCACATCTTTCATCGTGATTTCTCACAAATTGGGGTGTGGTGGCTAGGAGCCCAGTCTCAATGTATGTTCCAATCCCATGAGGCGGTTGGTCCAAGCTTCCTTCCCTTCCCATCTCTCTTACACTGCTATCCTCAAGCTAGGGACAAAGAATTATAATGGAAAGATTGCCTCAGTCCTGTAGGTCAGCCTAAAGGCCAAGCCTAAAGGCCATCTATCCCACAATTTTTTTATAGGCCTTCTGATAAGCCCATAATGCTGCCATAAGCTTGTTGTCCCAGTCACTTCGTGAGTAGAAACTACCTTCTTAAGGACATCAACTAAGATCTGTTTTGTGGACTCTGCTTGGCCATTAGCTTGATGGTAGTAGGGTGAGGATTTCCTGTGGATGACTAAGAAGGTTGAGAGTAGGTGGGCAATCACCTCATTGATGAAGTGAGTGCCTTGGTTGATTACTAATTCAATAGGGCAACAAAATCGTGAGATAACTGGCTCCCATAAGAACTTCGATGTGGTCCTAGAATCATTCTTCCTGGTGGCTCATGCCTCGGCCTATTTCATGAGATAGTCAGTTTCTACGATGATGTATCTAGATTGTGAGTATTATGTTGCAGGAGTGAAAGGTAGGTGCCTTCATCAACCCAAAGGGAATCATGATGTAAGCAAAGACACCCCACTCAATGGCAAATGCAGTCTTGTGCCTATCGTTAGGATGTATTTGCACCTAGTTTTATCCTGAGAAGTCGTTCAAAAAGTTGTAGGCCTCTTTGCCTACTACCCTTTCAAGCATGTGCTTTGTGTATGGTAATGGGTAATTATCCCTTTTTTTAAACCTTCTTATAGTTCACGCACACTCGTATCTTCCCATTCTTCTTCATGACTATCACGATCGGTGATACCCAAGTCCGTGTTCTCTATTTTGTAGATGAATCATGCCCTCATTAACCTATCGATTTCCTCCCTCATAGCTTGCACATTTTTTGGATCCATAGGGTACAGTCATTGTTTTACAAGTAGCGCATCAGGGGCCATCGGTATGTTATGCGTCACCACTCTAGGATCCACTCCTTTGACCTCACATGCACTCTTGCAAGAGTGTGAGGGCTGAAATGATGAATGGGTTGCCTCTTACCCATCCAACCTCCAATCCTCACTAAGAGAACTAAAGAGGGGAACCACCTAGCCTAATGGAGGATGGGCTAGGATATTCCTTTTCTCAAAGAGAATCAAAACAACCAAGACACAAATTTACAAGAGAGAATATATGTACTAGACACCATATTAGAATATGAGAGAGAGAGAGAGAGATGAGAGGAGAGAGGAGAAGAGGTAGAGGAAGCTTGCCATTAGGAGAAGAGGTAGAGGAAGCTTGCCATTATGCTACATAATAAAAGAACTTACTCATAGCTTACCTCAAAGAGATGCACTACCATGAGGGTATTCTAGAGTGCTCTCATGTGCTTGTCATTGTCATTGTCATTGTCATTGTCCTCCTCTCCATGGGCTCCTTATATAGCCTCTATGAGGGATTAGATTAAGCTAATCTTCTTGAATACTATAATCGTAGATGATATATGGCATCTTTGAAAATATGGAGAATAGTGGATGGGACAAGTCCCCACCTTCGTCATCATGCAAGAAGTCAAGGGTGGTGGTAGACAAAATAGAGAAAGGGAGCTAGATTACAAGAGGTGGGTGCCCAAAGCACATTATTATAATATATTTACAAGAAGAATAGAATGGAAAGTTGGTGTGGTGAAAGAGAGAAGAAAATTGCATGTAGCCAGCAGTCTACGCCTTCGTAACTTCAAATCGATGAAGAATCTGAAAAAAGTTTCTTTTGCAACTTTGTAGACCAGGTCGAAACCGATCGGGTTGTGCAGGAATTTTCTTGCAATTCACGATTCATTGGGAGTTATTGAGATGATAAAAAACGGATTCCAAAAGCTGCTTTGACTTTAGTCCCCCATATATACATAAATACATATAAGCATGTGACAAAAGGGGTCCATGATTGTAAGCTTTTGTGTAAGATTCAAATGACACCATGATGTGGATATTGACTTGCGTACTAGGGTGAGGTGTCTGTAAAATATTACACGGTGCAGCGAACAGAATCTGAGAAAGAGATAAAGAGTACACAACAGATAAGAGGAAAATCAGTAAATTCTTTAGCTCCAAACAAATGATACAAAGATGGCTCTGTCCACCCGTGCGCTTCCACTGTGTGAAGCTTAGATGGCGATCTAGACAGAAGATAGGTGAAGAGCTTAAGGCTAGCTGGAACAACAACTCTGACTGGGTGAAAGATGAATGATAGATGGCTGCGAAGGGGTTTAGCTTTTAGTGTTCTTGAAGAGTAAACCGAAAGTGATATGGTAAAGCTCTTGATAGGGGTTTTGGCCAAATTTTGTGGTAAAAATCCGATTTGTAAAAAACCCGGATCATTAGCCCTCCCCTTAGCCTAGAGGTATTCATTCCTCTAGCTTGCTAATGATGGTCTAATATAGCAGGGAGGGCTGCACCCCCTCATTGGTGGCTCTTCATCAAATGGCGGCTCCAAAGTGTCCATGTTTCTTTGAAAATAAGGCTTGAGTCGCCATCCATTTACCCTTGTCTTGTGAACTCTCCCATCCCTGTCACCTAGCTTATAGTTGCCATTTGGGTATCTTCTTATGACCATGAATGGCCCTTCCCACTTCAACACAAGTTTAGCATCCTTTCTGTTATGAAAGCGGTTATCATAGCGTAGCACAAATGATCCTTCCCTTATGTGTTTGCTAGCCAACTTCTTATTAAATGTCTTTCTCCTCTCTTTAGCCTGCATGGAATAGTGTTGGACTACTGCTTCTCTGTCTAACTCTAGCCTCTCTAGATCTAAGATCCTTTCCTCTAACTCTTTATCTTGATTCTTTTCTCAACTGGCTACTAAAACACATAAGTTGGCCAGTTCCACCTCTATAGGAAGCAAAGTCTCTTGGCCATAGACGAGGTGAAATGGAGTATAGCCAAGTGAGGTTCTGAATGAAGTCCTATAGGCCCAAAGAGCTACACTCAATTTTTTATCCCAGTGCTTGGGGTGCATGTGTACTTGCTTGGTAATTATCTTACAAATCAGCCCATTCACTTTTTTGACCAAACCATTACGATGTGTGGGTAGTTGGGAGTAGAATGCCTATGCTTGATTTTTAGCCTTTCCATTAGCTCCCCTACTAGATTGGCCCTAAAACTAGGACCCCGATCAGAGATAATTTCCAAAGGTGTGCCAAACCTACAACAAATGTTTTCAAACACAAATTTTTCCACTTCTTGGGTGGTGATCCTACTAGTTGTTGAAGCCTCTACCCACCTCCTCATGTACTCCACACCCATTATGATGTATTCCTTGCCAGATTGAATTTGTGGGAGTGGCCCTATTGCATTAATATCCTATTTCTCAAATGGACCATATGTAGTTATGGGATTTTGTTCCTCATGCATTAGCTTCCTTGGTCCGGCCTTTTGGCAATCATCACAAGTGCGGCACCAATATTGCACATCTTGATGTAGACTAGGCCATACAAAACCAACCTGGAGAATCTTCCTGCTGGCTATTTCTTGAGCAAAATGTCCACCACAAACCCCCTCATGGCAGCTCTTAATCACATCCATAATCTCCTTTGCTGTTGGAACCCTTCTAAGCACTGCATCATTTCCTTTGCAATACAACACATCATTTATCAAGTGGTATTTAGTGGTCTTGGCCACATTTTCTCACTCTTACTCATATGTGTAGGTGCCTCACCATGCTCAAGAAAATAAAGCACATCTTGTAGTTGAAACTTACCTTGAAACAGGAGAAGCTTTACTGCAATGATGCCCACCATTACCTCTTTCAAATTTTCAGCTGCTAGAGCATCTGCGTCGCCATTTGTACGCCTTGGCACAAAATAGATTTGGGCTTTCTGTAGATTTCTCATGAGAGTTTTAGCTTCTCTCATTTTCACTACTAAGTTATCATTTTTACAAGCCCAAATTCCTTTCATTTGCTTAACAATTAGCATAGAATCCCCAAAAACATTAAGTTGAGTGATACCATGTGAGAGACACCACCTCAAACCTAAAAGCAAGGCTTGCTATTCTGCCTCATTGTTAGAATGGGCATCCTCCAAGCTGATACCTTCTCCATAAAGTTTGTCACCTTCAGGACTGAACACCATTATTCCTATTGTCGCTCTGTCTTTAATACACTTGTAGGCCCCATTGAAGTAGAGGGCATGGGCATTCTCCACCCGTGGCAGCTCCTCAAGAGGAGGTGTCTCCTCTTTTACCTTTCCCTTCTCTTTTTCATTTTTTTGATGGCATCTATAGGTCAACAAATCAGCTAGGCAGGCCCGGGTAGAGTCCTCCACCTTGAAGGTATAGTCAAACTCTTGGAGTTGTATCACCCACTTAGCGATTCTGGCTTAAACATCCATGTGTTGTAAGGCATAGGGAAAATGCTCTTCTGTCGTGATCACTGTGAACCGTCTAGGGAGAAGATAAGGACGAAACTTTCTTACAACAAACATTAGAGACAGAACCATCACCTCCACCATCTTGTACCCTCATTCGGATGCTGTCATTACTCTGCTAGAAAAGTATGTCAAAATTGTGGGAGAGAAGGAAGGAGTCTCACTTGTAGCTTTCTCACTTACACAATGGGGGAATACACACAAAGGTGGAGGCTGAAAACAGTTTTCCTCTTCTTAGTTGTGTAAGCCAAAAGAACTCTGGTACATAGAAATAGAAGAACCCTATATATGGGTCTCAAACCAAACTCAACTAACTAAGGTGGCATACTAACTGAGCCATGAACTAGAGTAGATAAGGATAGCTGTGATCTAGCTATTATTCATGGGTGATATACTAAGGTGGCATACTAACTAAGCTCGACAAGGCAACTGTAGGCTGTTTCTTGCTGCTCCAAGTGAATGCAGCACTCCTAAAAGAGAACACATATCCACTGGTAGATCGTCTATCAGAAATACTACCAGCCCAATCAGCATCAGTGTATCCATGCAACTGTATCTGAACCCCAGTCTCATAAAATAGTCCATAATGCAATGTGGACTTCACATACGTGAGTATGCGTCTAGCCGCATCCAAATGTGGTTTCCTTGGAGCCTGCATAAACTGACTTACCAATCCAACAGCATAGCTCAAATCTGGCCTGGTAATAGTCATATAAATCAAACTTTCTACTATGCGTCGGTACATAGTAGGGTCTTCGCGAAGCTCACCTGCATCTGTGCTCAACTTTAGATTCTGCTCCAAAGGAACTGAAATCGGCTTACAGCCTGTCATCCCATATTTGGACAGCATGTCCAATCCATACTGCCTCTGCAAGAGCCATATCCCACTTGGTGATCTAATCACCTCAATGCCCAAGAAATAACATAGCTCTCCCAAATCCTTCATCTCAAACTTCTGCTTCAACAACATTTTCACATGAAGGATATCTTCATCACTATCACTTGTGATAATCAAATCATCAACATAAATGACAAGCAACATAATACCTTTCTCTGTTTTTCTCACATAAAGTGAGAAATCTGCCTTGGAAATATGAAAGCCAATAGTGACAAGATACTGTCCTATCTTGTCAGACCATGCTCTAGGTGCTTGCTTCAAGCCATACAAGGCTTTCTTCAACCTGCAAAAAACTCAGGATGAACAACATGCACATAACCTGGTGGCTGCTCCATATAAACCTCTTCTTGTAAATCACCATGCAAGAAGGCATTCTTTACATCCATCTGATGTAAAGACCATCCCTTTGATGCAGCCATAGCAATGACTAATCTTACGGTTGCCATCCTTGCAACCGGACTGAATGTTTCTTCATAATCAATGCCATATGTTTGTGCATACCCCTTGACTACTAATCTTGCCTTGTATTTGTTCACAGAACCATCTGCATTGTGCTTCACCTTATAAACCCACTTACAACCAATTGCATTCTTATCTCTAGGCAAAGGTACCGATTCCCATGTAGCATTTTCTTCCAAAGCATCCATTTCTTCATCCATGGCTTTGTCCCATTTTTTGTTTCCCATGCCTTGCTCAAAAGAAGTGGGTTCTGGTTCCTGTATCACTTTGACTATATAGGCATAGTGAATGGTTGTAAATCCATCATATTTCAGCCTATCCACATGATACCTAGCTCTGGTAGACCTGCGCAAAGTAGGCTCACTTCCAGGTGCTCTCAAAACATCCCTGGTCTTCCTTACTCCAGGTATAACAATAGAAGGAATACCCAACTCATCATCAATGCTCTGTTCTGAGCCACTGGATTCACCATCCACATAAGAGTGACCTGCATTCACATCAAACATGGGCTAATCTACTTTCTCTTTTTCTTTTTGTGATACCTGCATACCACTATCTAGATTGCTTTGAGAAGATTCTCTTGATCTCAATCTGCCTGTCCATGGCAATGGCAACCATAGACGTCCTTGTCACCCATGTCTTTGATGCATGCTAAAACTTGCTACCTATGACGGTGAGTGCCATGGGACTGGCACTCGTCTAGGAGGGGGGTAATGTTAACCCTCAAATGAACAAAGGTGGAAAATTCAGAAAAGCTAAAGCAGAAGACAAAGTCCAAGGCAAAGTGAAATAGAAGACAAAGACGCACAAGGAGAAAAGTCCTAAATAAGGGAAAAAGGCGCGCAAGGAAAGCGTAAGTCAATACTTTTGTAAAAGAGCGCAAGTGCATCATGGTTTGATTCAAGGAGCACCGGGCTCTCACCTATGCAATTTGTAAATATAGACGGGTAGTGGAAAGGAAGCTAGGAAGATAGAAGGACAATGGGGAAAAGGGCCTAGGCCACAGCCAGCCATGTAAAAAAGGGGATAAGGGGATGACCGTCCAAAAGGGATTTAAGGTTTTGTATATAAAGTTGAAAAGTGAATGATAAGCTCATTCTTGTGTGTCGCCAAAAGTGGCTCTCCTCTTCTTCTTCTTCTTCTTGTTCTTGCTTTCTTGAGAGAGGGAGTGTGAGAGTGTGAGGGAGTGAGTGTGTGAGGGTGAGGGACCTGAGGAGGAGAAGCTCTCCATCTTCTCCTCTCTTCTTCTCTTCTCTTCTCTTCTCTTGTCTTGCTCACGGCAATGGAGCTTGGAGCATGGAGCTTGCTTGAAGCTTGCACTTGGATCGTGGAGCTACCGGAGTGCATGGGAGAGGAGGTAACTCGATTGGCATGGAGGTAAGCTCACTACACCTGTAGATATGGATGGCGTGTCAGCTATGTGAGAGGTATCCATTAGTGCTCAGCTTGGAACGCTTGAAACAATAAGCGGTCTGAGGGTCTTGGCGGTTGAGCGAAAGCTCCGACAATGCATAAAAATCTTTCCTTATAAGCGATCCATGAAAGTCTAAGAACCTGTTAGTATTCTAAATGCGAATTTACCCTAATATTTCATGCGGTCTCCAAACATAAACATTGACTATCGTAGGATAAGACAACCTATTTGTGGTATGCAAGATCAAGACCTAACTTCCTTGTGGAATGCAAGATAGATGATAAGTCGTCCATGCTTTTGTGCAGTTGCATCCTATGAATGGACACTAACATTTCATGTATTTATTTTAATAATGGAAGTAAACCATGAATTATAGTTAACAAATCATGCACTAAACTAAGTGAAAATCTATCATTTTATGTGACATATTATGAAAACCTTATCATTTCATGTGGCATAATGAAATCAATAGTTCTTCCCTCGGCCAAGGAGAACCTAGTTCCACAAGACGGGGTCTGGAGTTGTGCTAATTCCCGTGTTGGCTATACTCGATGCTCCATTAATGGCTGCAATTCCAACGGCTCCAATTGCACCATGAATTCCATCTGTACTTGTTCCTTGAGCAACTATGGTAGCTCCTGCGGTCTTCACTCCTTCGCGACGCTTGGGGGCCATGGTAAGTAGCTAGCCAAAAATTGCGGATGTGATGTCAAGAGGGTAAGGTGATGATGATAGTCAAGAGGGAGGATAACAAAATCTAACTCTATCCCTGTCCCTTATCCCTCTCTTTCTCACTATCAATCCACTCTCCCTACCTCTCACCTTCTCCCTTTATTTGTGCCTATTTTTTTTTCTTAACATTTCTCTCTTAGCCTATATTCTCTCTATTTATCTCCCCTAGACTCTCCTCCTCTTCACTCTCTCCCTTATTCTTCTCCTTCTCTTCCTTCTCCTTCTCCTTCTACCCTTCTCTCTTCTATCTTCTTCTCTCCCTTCTCTCTCTCCCTTCTTCTTCCTTTCTCTTCCTTCTCTTCTCCTCCTCTTCTCTCTCTTCTCTCTCACCCTTCTTCTTCTCCTTCTCTCCTTCTCCTTCTCTCACTCTTCTTCCCTTCTCTCCTTCTCTCACTCTTCTTCCCTTCTCTTCCTTCCCTTCTCCTCCTCTTCTCTCTCTTCTCTCTCACCCTTCTTCTTCTCCTTCTCTCCTCCTTCTCTCACTCTTCTTCCCTTCTCTTCCTTCTCTTCTCCTCCTCTTCTCTCTCTTCTCTCTCTCCCTTCCTCCTTCTCTTCCTTCTCTTCTCCTCCCCTTCTCTATCTTCTCTCTCACCCTTCTTCTTCTCCTTCTCTTCTCCCTCCCCTTCTCTCTCTCCACGATCGCAGGTGGGTGGGCTACTATTCGGACATCAGGGGGAAGGGTTGTGCGCTGCAGAACTGGGGGAGGGGGGGCTGCTGTTATTTCCAGCAGGGGGGAGGTGCACACTACTACGTCCAACGGAGAGGGGGGGCCGAACCACCAACGAAGGGGGGGAAGATTCATCTGTCAACGGGAGGAGGGCGCAGCCTGATAGTGAGGAGGGTGGAGGGGGGGAGATTTTCGTTCCTCTCTGGTGAGCCCCCATGGGGTTTCATAGAGGTGGTGTGCGGGGGGGGTAAGACAACGTCCACCCGCCACCTGGGGGGGCTGAATGCCCCCTCTCTTTACCACTTCACACACTCTCTCTCTCCCCGCCATGCAGTAGGCAGGGGGAGAGAGAGGGGGTAAAAGAATTTTAAAAAATTTTGAAAATTTTCTAGGGGGTATCCTATGGGGAGCTCGAGGATATTACATCCTCTCCCCCTTAGAGGAATCGAGATGTCCTCATCTTGAAAAGACTTGGAGGAGACAAGCACTACTATGCCTTAGAGCCTGTGGGTTAGGGCCCATCACGCTTCCACTGCGTAGCAGACTCGCAAAGACCTAGATCGCAAACCCCATGACATTCCATGGGAGTGTCAGGCGGTGCTTTTTAGACCCTCTTCCGGATGGGCTGCTAAGATGTGTCCTGCAAGTAAATAGGTGGACACGTTACACCCTCCAACTCCCTCGCTTCCTATCTAAACCAAACACCATTTTGTAGACAAACTCCTCCTCCATTACTCAATTTGCAGTGTGCAAGTACTCAACCTTGGATCTGTGGTCCCAGCAATGGAACCAAAATGTCATTACTATCACTAGAAATTGCTGAATCCCTACATACTGCTTATTAAGTCAAGCGTTTCAAACAAGTGGCTATGGCTACCTCTGACATAGTTGTGTACGCTCTTAAAAAAGGGTGTAGTGAGCTTACTATTGAATCTAATCATTGTAGTCATCTTCCATGAATCCTTCAATGGATCCACAATTCAAGGCACTTACTCAAATAAGATCGATCTCCAAGCTCCATAGCCACATGTACAAGAAAAGACAAGAAAAGAAGAAAGAGAAGAAGGGAGGAGAAGAAGAGCTTCTCCATGGTCTCTCACTCTCACACACACTCACACTCTCCCTCCCTCACACTCCCTCTTTCCCTCTCTCATGCACAAGAAGAAAGCAAGAGCAAGCACAAGATGAGAGCTAGTTTGCACAAACACCAAGAATGAGGTTATCCATTCAATTTTCAACTTTTATATATGCCCTTCTCCCCTTGGGCACCCAACCCTTTGTAAAATATACACGGCGCAGTGAACAGAATCTGAGAAAGAGATAGAGAGTACACAACAGATAAGAGGAGAATCAGTAAATTCTTTAACTCCAAACAACTGATACAAAGATGGCTCTGTCCACCCATGCGCTTCCACTGTGTGAAGCTTAGATGGCGATCTAGACAGAAGATAGGTGAAGAGCTTAAGGCTAGCTGGAACAACAACTCTGACTGGGTGAAAGATGAGTGAGAGATGGCTGCGAAGGGGTTTAGCTTTTATAGCCTGCGAAGGTCGTTAGGTCGGCCTGCTGACCGACCTACCATATGAGCCTCCACTAGTCGGCCAGGGAATATTCCAGGGAATATTCCCTTTACCATCGGGCCGGGGGCCCCTTTTAACTCCCTTACCACGCAACTCAATGCAATGTGCCTCGAGTTGCTACCAGCTTAACCACTTCGTCTAACCCAAAGATTAGACCTACAACAGTCACCTTTTTGCCATCCGGTCACATAGATCTCATCTGATATACAAGTCAGGACTCAACCAATGTCCGGGCTCACATTTGGCTTCTCCTCATAATGGGGGCCTTGCAACTTTGAGCACCATGGATCATTGGTAGCACCTAATGAGGGTGGGGCATTGATCATATCCAACACCCCCCCTCAATGTCCACCCATAGGTGAACTATCTCCTCGGCCCAATGCCGAGTCTCTGAAGATGAACTTGAAGCAGATCCTTCGTAAGTGCTTTGGTGAAGATATCTGCTCCATTCTCCTCTGTTGGACAGTAGACCAATTCCACTATCCCATCCTCCATCAAATCACGCACATAGTGATACTGGATCTCTATATGTTTGGTGCGTGCATGAAACACTAGATTTTTGGCAATGGCGATGCAACTCTGATTGTCACATCTCAGCACAGTTGGTTCTTCATCCTGCACTCCCATATGCCATAGAATCCTTCTCAACCATACGGCCTCACATGCAGCAAAACAAGCTGCCTTGTACTCTGCTTCGGTAGAAGACAATGCCACTGTTGGTTGCTTCTTACTAATCCAAGAGAAAATTCCTGAACCCAAAGAGAAACAATAACCAGAAACTGACTTCCTGGAATCAATGTCTCCTGCCCAATCTGAGTCACAGTTCCCCACAAGAGAAGTTCCGAAACTGTATGTGATACCATAGTCAAGAGTTTTCTTCAAGTATCTGAGCACCTGCATCCCAGCCTTCCAATGACTCTCATGAGGTTTGTTTGAGAACCTGCTCAAAACACCAACAGCAAAACTGATATCTAGTCTGGTGTTACACAAGTAGATCAGACTGCCGACCAACCTCCTATACCTCCCAATGTCTGCTAGTGCTGATGTATCCTCGACGGATAACTTTGCATTCACCTCCATAGGTGTAGCTATCTCCTTGCACTCGGTCATGCCAAATGCCTTCAAGATCTCCCATGCATACTTCTTCTGAGAGATGAAGATCTTTCCTGGCTCTTGCCAGACTTCAATCCCCAAACAATAGTGTAGCAAGCCCAAGTCTGTCATTTCAAACTTAGAACTCAAAGCCTTTCGAGTTTGGTTGATCATATCTTCATAGTCACCTGTAATAAGAAGGTCGTCCACATATAGGACAATCACTACAGACTTTTTACCATCCCTATAAACATACAAGTTAGCATCTGAGGCACATCTTTTGAAGTTTAGGTTTAAAAAGAACCTATCTATCCGTTGGTACCATGCTCTGGGGGCTTATTTCAGCCCATACAATGCCTTCTTCAGTTTACACACTTTGTTCTCAGAATGGGGGGCCTCAAACCCTGGTGGCTGAGCCACGTACACCTCCTCCTTGAGGTCACCATTTAAGAACGCTGACTTAACATCCATTTGGTACACTGACCACTTCTCATGGGCAGCCACTGCAAGTACCGTGCGAATAGTGGTCATTCTGGCAGTGGGGCAAATGACTCTTGAAAATCAAACCCTTCAACTTGTGAAAATCCTTGGGCAACCAGTCTAGCTTTGTACTTTTCTAAGGTACCATCAGCCTTGTACTTTACCTTCCAGATCCACTTGGTGCCAATAACCTTCCGCTTTGCTGGTCGATCCACTAGCTCCCAACTGTCATTCTTCATTATGCTGTCATACTCTGCCTGCATAGCAGCCTTCCATGATGGATCTGCAAGTGCTTCTTCTAAGTCAGTTGGCTCCTTTACTTCTCTCATAATCTCAACCATCAAGGCCATATTGACTATGTGAGCAGAAGCCCTCCTTTTCTCCTCTATTCTCTGAGACCTCCTTGGTCCGTCTGCCTTCTCCTCAACAGATGCAGGCATAGGATTATTGTGGTCATAGAGCTGCTTCACCCAGCGCGGCAATGGCTTTTCTGGTGGGGTGATGTCAGGTTGGTGAACTTTTTCCTCATCATCTGAAGATGATGCTTCCTCCTCCTTAAGGATAGGGATAGCTCTCGGGACAGGTTCATAGTGGACTACTTCTTCGCTTGATGATAAAGTGGAAGAACTTGCCTTCTCCTCCTCCACTGTATGCGGCTCCTCCTTGAACACCACATCACGGCTCGCGATGATCTTCTTTGCCTCTTGGTCATATAATTTGTAAGCCTTCTGCTCATCACTATAACCCAAGAAGATACATTTTCTGCTTTTTGGTTGTAACTTGTTTCTCTTCTCATCTGGAACATGTGCATAACATTCACATCCAAAAATTCTGAAATGTGAGACAGATGGTTTCTTACCAGTGTAAGCCTTATGAGGTGTTTTTCCCTTGAGAGCCTTTGTATAGCTCCGATTTAGAATGTAGACTGCAGTATTAACAGCTTCAGCCCAAAAATGGTTAGGCAATCCCTTGCCCTTTAGCATGCATCTTGCCATCTCCACAATGGTGCAATTCCTGCGTTCCACAACACCGTTCTGCTGAGGTGTGTGAGGCGTCGTCAATTGACGCTTGATCCCTTTGCTCTTGCAAAAGCCTTCAAACTCCTTTGAGTTGAACTCACCACCACCATCTGTTCTAAATTTCTTCACACTTTTCCCTGTTTCATTCTCAACAAGTATTAGCCATTCTTTAAACTTACCAAAATCTTGAGCCTTATCACGAAGGAAGTACACCCACATCTTTGTACTGTAGTCGTCGACAATCAACATAAAATAAGAAGATCCCCCCAAGGCTTGTGTAGGCATCTTACCACACAAGTCAGCATGCACCAACTCTAGAGGAGCCTGTGCTCTATTCTTGCTTTCTTGTGGAAATGCCTTTCTTTGTTGCTTGCCCATCATACAAGCTTCACATGGTTCCTTCAATTCAGTTATTGTAGGTAGGTGAGCACCCGTACCTTGCTTTTGCATCTCCTTCAATACTGCAAATCCGATGTGTCCAAACCTTTCATGCCAAAGCTTACTTGTGCCCACTCCAGCGGTGGCTGTAAGAGCACTTAGCTCATACAGGTTGTTCCTTCTTTCTCCTTTGCCAACAATTGTGCCAGCACTATCAATAATTTCTGCACCTGTCTTCTTGAACCTCACTTCATGACCAAGATCAGTTATGGCAGCAACTGATAAGAGATTTCTCCTGATTTCGGGAACATACAACACATTTGAAAGCTTTTTGACTTCACCATTTGCAGCAACAAAAGAAATAGTACCTGTGCCCGCAGCAGGGCATTTAGCATCATTTCCAACCGTCACAGTGATGGATTCTTGTAGAGGCTGCATAGAACTGTATAGACCTTTCTTGTTGGTCATGTGACGGGAGGCCCCACTATCCAACACCCAAGAGTCAGTGGTAGATTCTTCTTGCACCGAGGAGCATACTTCCTCAATGGTCACCATGAATAATTCCAACTCTGCTTCAGCCGTATTGGCTGTCTCTTTCCCTTTACTTTTAAGGGTACCATTCTTTTCATCTGCCTTCTTGACACGACAATCTGCAATTGCATGTCCTTTCTTCTTACAGTAGAAGCACTCTCCTTGAAACTTCTTCTTGCCGCCCTTCTTCTTTTTGTCACCATCATTTTTGGTGGAGGAAACACCTTTGCCTTTTGCATTGGCAGAGAATGCAGCATCTCCATTGTTGCTTCCTTCTCGGGCTTTCAGCCTCAACTCCTCCTCCATTAATAATGCACAAAACTCCTCAAAAGTCAAAGCTTGAGGTCTCACCTGAGTATTAAGGGCAGTTACTAGTCCATCAAACTTTTGTGGACAAATCCGAAGACACCTCCGAGCTAGCTCTTCGCTAGTCTTTTTATCCCAGCGCCAGCCATCTGGTCGCGCAGATTCTTAATCCGAGTGATGAATGCTTCAACCGTCTCTCCTTCAGCAAACTTCTTCGCTGCTAGTTGATTCTCCAAGTTTTGAATCCTTGTTTGGTTTCGCGTTTCGTACTGACTCCTTAGTACATTCCAAGCCTCTGACGCTTTGGTTGTATGCTGAATCAGAGTTAAAACACTGTCAGAACAACTTGTAACTAAGGCACACAATGCATCTGTATTCCTTCGTTTCCAAGCTCGTAGAAGATCTGCATTCAGAGGAATCATCACACTAGGATTTGATGGGTCGGGGTTAGGCTGTGGTTCTGCGTCAGTCCCCAACACAGTCTCCAGAAGCTCATAAGAATCAAGGATAGTTGTAATTTTGAACTTCCACAAGGTGTAGTTTGTACCATCTAACTTGCCTTCGCTGAAGGTTGGTGGACGAATCCTCAGTGTTTGAATAGCCGGTACAGCAGCACCACCTCCTGCACCGCTTCCTGATGCGCCAGAACCGCTTCCCGGAGTCGACATCGTTTCTCTTTGCTGTTGAAGCCTTTGCCTCTTGCACGCTCTCCGATCTCTAGAGCCCCCTGGGCTCTGATACCATGTAAAATATACACGGCGCAGCGAACAGAATCTGAGAAAGAGATAGAGAGTACACAACAGATAAGAGGAGAATCAGTAAATTCTTTAACTCCAAACAACTGATACAAAGATGGATCTGTCCACTCATGCGCTTCCACTATGTGAAGCTTAGATGGCAATCTAGACAGAAGATAGGCGAAGAGCTCAAGGCTAGCTGGAACAACAACTCTGATTGGGTGAAAGATGAGTGAGTGATGGCTGCGAAGGGGTTTAGCTTTTATAGCCTGCGAAGGTCGTTAGGTCGGCCTGCTGACCGACCTACCATATGAGCCTCCACTAGTCGGCCAGGGAATATTCTAGGGAATATTCCCTTTACCATCGGACCGGGGGCGCTGCCCTCGGACCCCCGCCAGGGGGGCCGCTGGCCCCCCTGGGACCCCCCAGCCAGGGGCCGCTTCCGCGGCCCCCGGACCCCACAATAGGGGCCCCTTTTAACTCCCTTACCACGCAACTCAATGCAATGTGCCTCGAGTTGCTACCAGCTTAACCACTCCGTCTAACCCAAAGATTAGACCCACAACAGTCACCTTTTTGCCATCCGATCACATAGACCTCATCTGATATACAAGTCAGGACTCAACCAATGTCCGGGCTCACATTTGGATTCTCCTCATAATGGGGGCCTTACAACTTTGAGCACCATGGATCATTGGTAGCACCTAATGAGGGTGGGGCATTGATCATATCCAACACCCTTTTCCATGGATCAGCCATCTAGCCTTGGTCCTCTTTTCCACTTTCTTTCCTATTCTTTTCCTCTTCTCATGACTCTTTTACATGTGTCTTTTCATTTACAACTTTGCATGGGAGGGAGCTTGATGCTCTTTTACAAAGGCCAAAACTAAACTTTATTTCTTACATGTCTTATTTGTTTTTTTTCTACATTTTTTCCATGCTTTTTGGTTTTCTTTTTCCAATAAGCTTTCTTCTCATACTCCCTCATAAGTCTCCTTGTGCCTTGTTGGTTTGTTTTGTGCCTTCGTACCTTGTGTCGTTCCAAGGGTTAACAACTTGCATACCAAGTATTCCTGGCCTTTTTCTTCAAAGCCCTTAGGCTATTGTGTATAAATCTCATCATGCAAGTCCCTATGTAAGAAAATCACCTTTACATCCATTTGATAAAGATCCAAATCTAAATGAGCAACCAAAGCTAGCACCAAGCATATGCTGGTCATCTTGACCATAAGATCCAAATCTAAATGAGCAACCAAAGCTAGTACCAAGCATAGGGTGGTCATCTTGACCATAAGAGAAAAGGCCTCATCAAAGTCAACACCGTGCTCCTTCTCAAAATCCATAGCAACCATTTAGAGCTTATATGCTGGCTTAGGGTATCCATGGCATACTTTTCATCTTGTACACCCACTTGTATGGCAAAGCATAATTTTCACCACTAGGTAAAGGAATCGAATCCCACGTATGATTTTTCTATAATGAGTCATACTTTGACTACATGGCCCTCTCCTAAGAGTGACTATTACCTCTTTGCATGGCTCATCATAAGTAAGAGGCTCACTAGTATCTGCCGCTAGAATCTAGTCCATGGAGGGCTCAAATCAGATAGAAGAACCTTTATCTCTAGTAGAACGTCTTAAAGTAGGCTATGGTCCTATACATCCTATCTTACATCATAGTCATGGACCACTAGAGCATCGACTACATGGCTAACTATCTTACTACCTGGGAGCAGGAGGCTCCTTCTAAAATATCACCTTGTGTATCTCAACTACCTACTTAGGCGGCTTATGCATTTTCTCCTCATGGAAAACAGCATCATGGTTGCTGCTGCTCTGCTGTTCTAAGCCTAGGGATCCAATAGGCAATATCCCATCTTACATGCATTCCCAGAACCAAGGAAGATACATTTCATTGACTTAGGATCTAGCTTATTGCATTTGTTTTTGGGAGCATGGGAAAAAGTCTCATAACAAAGATACACAAATGGCATATGATGGATGTTTTCCAAATCATATCTCCTCTACAACCTAATGGCCAATTGCAATACATGGGAATCTATTAATCAAATGTACAATAGTAGTAATTGCCTCAACCCAAAAGTATTGTTGTAATTTACAATAGTGCTTGTTTGAGCAAAGCTGCCTGGCAACTTGTACTATGTTTTCAGTCATAGCAGCGAATACCAAACCATTGTTTCCACGGTCGTTTGCAAATCTTATAGCAAATGAGGGGTCGTTGTATGGATAACTAGTGTGATTACTAGCGATTCTTGTGCCAATTACTTAGATATATATGAGTTGCATCGGAGGGCCTATACCACCTGCACTTGGACACCTACTAGCAATGAAAAAGCCCTTCAAAAGGAGTTTAAACGAGTTAATTCCAACCATTTATTCCCAATCAAGGGCACCTTTCCTCTACCACGGTTGAACATTTTTATCCAATCGCTATAGCAAATTTCATGTGGAAGACTAGACCATCCTCAAAGCTTGCAACTAAAAATAAGTTCCTTGTGGAGACATGCTCTCGAGGGCCATAGATGGAGTGGACATTCTTGTAGTGAACATATGAACATGCTATAACCCTATCTTCAAGGGAGGAGGACTTTCACCTTCGAAAGATAGAGTAGCTTGGAAAGGCCAACCAAGATCAGATATAGGTTAGTTTTCCACAAAAGGGGAATTTGGCATGTTTTTAGTCAGTAAGTCATACTTGTAGAAGGAAAAGCTTTGGCAATCAGCACTTGTGAAAGCTAGTTGCCATATATACTTGCAAATGAATACTTTTTGGACCATGTTCCTCTGTAATTTTTTCTACTACAGACTCTCCTAAATCATCATGTTCATGCACTTACCCATATCATTATGGGGTAGTGTGTACAAGGTGATCAATCGATGCTTAATACCTTATCATCACAAAACTTGTCAAAGTCTTTAGATACATATTCACTCCCATTTTTAGTTTGTAGGTGTTTTAGCCTATACCTAGACTAGTTCTCACAAGAGCAAGCCAATGCTGAAACATAGCCAATACATCCAATTTTTGCTTTATGGAGTATGCCCAAACCTCATATGAGTAACCATTAATAAAAGAAAAAAAATTATTATGTACCACCTAATGGCTAATAGGGCATAGGTCCACAAATCTCAAAATGAAAAAGAGCCAAAGACTTGCCCATGTGCATGATGCCAAACTTCTTATGCAAACTACGAGTCTACGTGTCATAAGATAATGATCACAAGAATCAAACATTTATTGTCAAGGAATAGAAGATATTATAAACATGTAAGCATTTTCATTTCCTGTAATGTCATGTATCCAAGGCAATGATGCCATAATGATATATGTGGTACTCTATCCACTAACAAAACATATTCAATAAACCCAGATACAAGGGATAAAGAGTGCTAGACTTAGCATCTTATGAAAGAACAAGATTCCCATGAGGAATTGCTAAAAGATGCAAAGTAACCTATATAATCTAAATTCTTGTAAAAACAAGGCTTTTTGTTAAAAGCCAAAACATGGCATACATCATGCAAAGTAAAGATACTACCTAAAGCAAATTGCAACTATATATCTCCCATACCAACAATATCTGATGCCACAAGTCATCACCCAAACTAATAGATCCTGTCATGTTATGATAGGAGTGGAACCGCTCTTCATGAGGGGTAACATAAAATGAAACCCATGAATCAATTATTCAACATTGAGTATAAGCAAACGAGGCATCAATCAACTATGAAACATCAAGAGAACAAGCTACAAGTATGTAATCACCATCTGAATCAAGTTGCACTACATTAATGTCTTCAATCTCTTGATGCTAGACTTACTAGAGATATGCTACAATCATCATTCTTTTTCCTGCATTTTATCCTTTCCCTTTTCATTGTGCTTGGCATTAGCATTTTATGGCATTGAGGCCAAATATGACCTGGCTTCTCACAATAATGATAAGTCAATGCAGACTTATGACCACAAGACTTATTGCAAGACTATCCATGTGACAAAGAACGAGACTTGTGAGAGTCTCTCCCACAATGTTCATTACCACTCTTAGCATCCTTACTACCTCTGGCTATTAAAGCATGAGATCTATGTTAAGCATCAACATTCTTTTTGTTAATTTCTTCATTCAACAATGCACCCTCTACATCCTGCATTTTTAGCCTATTGGTAAATACATTTGCACACGTAGCAATGTAGGATTTTCCCACGATTCAGGCAATGTAACTAACAAGAAAAATAGTGGAAGCATATTCTTAAAGTCAATTCCCTACAAAGACAAGTGGTTGAAAATAGAATGAAACTCATTTAAGTGAGTGGACATGAAAGTCTCATCCTCCATATGAAGGTTCACGAGTTGCTTCAACCAATATATCTGAAAGGCACGGCTTTGGCTATCATAGATATTAAGGATCATCTCCCATAACTACCATCCATTCACCTACTTAGAGAGTGAAAAAATGATTTTAGATTTATGTAAGTCATCCAATTCAGCCCAATCCTCTGTATCAAAGCCTTCAAGCTTTACACTCTCATGTCTCGATGGCTTAATGTAATATTTTCGCTTGAAATATTAATCGACCCTAAAACCCCGCACATCTCATGCAAAAGCAGTGCAAAGTAATCTCCTGCAACGGAATTATGTTGGTGGCTAAGTGCTTACCCCGCGTGCTTCAATAAACACCTCACCGCATCGAGTGTAGAAGGCCGAGGCTCAAAACCCATAGTCCGCACAGGAGCACCTCTTCAAGGGGGGAAAAAGGCAAATGGTTAATGGTTAAAATTGAGGCAAGTTTTTTAATTTTTAGCCCCCTCACCCTCAACTGATGCATGGCAGGGAGAGGGAGTATGAGTGTGAGAGGAGTGAAGTGGAGGAGGAGCATGGGGAGGGGATCATCCTGGCCCGACACTTGGTGGCTACCCCCACCCTTTTTATCCTATAAGAACCCCCCTTAGGCTTGGGAGGGCGAGGGAAGGGAGGAGAGAGAGCAGGTTGTGGAGCTGCCATGCTGCCGCCATCGCCACCATCCGCCGCCATCGCCAGGCCACGCTGCTGCCACGTGCGTTATCACCATCACCATCACCATGATAATCACCATCATCGTTTTCGTCATCCTCATCTTCTTCTCTCTCCACATCATCTCTGGTGTTTGAGAGGCTTGGAAGATTCTATAAAAGCTTCCCCATATCCCCTTTTCACCCGTGCCTTCCCCGGGGTTGAAAACTAAGTCTCCAAGGCCCTGGTCCTACGTGGGAGAGGGAGATCGCAGACTGGGAGACTTCAGAACACGTGGAAGTGACCCAAGGGGAGTTATTGCGACAAAATACACTGCATAAATGGCTCCAAAGCTAAAGACACGAGGCACACACACGGGAGCTTCCAACCCGAGGTCACGCATGGACAATGCTACGAGTCCTCATGCCTAGGTTCCAATTGTATTCTCGCATGAAAGGGATACATTAAGCATGATGGATTTTAGAAAAGTTTAAATGCATTTATTCAGTCGTTTATGAAGTTAGTGCATGTCGTGCATTTGAAAATGCTTGCACTTCCACGTTGCAATCCTAAATGCATATTGCATAAGTTAAAAGGTGGATTTGTCTAAATGCATCCTTATGTTGCCCTGCAAAAAAGATCAGCACATAATGCACTTAGGTAATAATCCCCTAGTTGTGATTTGTATGTGATAATCGTTGACATCCATTAGATGTCGTCCAACTAGTTGCATTACATAAAAGGGATTTATGTACCTTGAAAATTGCATGCAGTGAAAATTACATCCTAGGATTGGGTTAAGTGTTGAAGGACGAATTAAATCAATAATGGTCCCATGGCATTCGCTCATGCATGGACTTCTTTTATCGAAGTTGGATTTGGGAATGGATGAAATTGTCATATTAAAGCTTGAATTTAATGCATTAAATGAAGGGTTTATAGGCATAGTTCTTGATGTAAATCAACGTAGGGTTTATGCGAGTCACCCAAAATTGTCAATCATTATAGTTTAGGAATGGTCATTGTACATTTTATAGTTGCATAGAAGGAAAAAGTCTATGAATCGCATACTTGCATGGAATGTTATATCTTGCAATTATTTACATCTTTTAGGGAAAGTACTAGCGTCTCTAAGAAAAGATCGCCTCTTGTTGCAAGACAATTAGATAGATTTAGGTAAATTTCTTGTAATGGCATAACCCACATAGGATTCATAAAAGCATAAATGTTTAGTATGACAAACACCTCAAAGTGCTAGATAGGGTTTAGTTACGTTAAAAATTTTGACTAGTATCGCACTCGGGAAACCGACTTAGTATATCCGACCTCAAAGGTCCTATCCACATTCACGAAATGTTAGGGTTAGCTAAACGCCTATGCAAGAATGATCTATGGTTTTTGCCCTAAGGATCAATTGGCTGAATACTAGACTTCCGTTTGAATTTAGAAACCCTAGGGCCAAACGTTGTTGGCCTAGTAGGGTTAGGGTTGGGTTGGGTCAAGAGGACTCCCAAACCCTACATCTTGACCAAAGGTATTCTTGACCAAGGAATACCATGCGATGGGAGAAATAACCCCACAAGTTAGGTGTGACACTTGTCTTGTGAAACAAGTTGCAACGTCACAGGGTTTTGTGTTTAAATCACAAAATAGATTTTCCACTCCTTAGAACAAGGTTGGCGAGTTCTAGAGGATGAGCAGACATCCTACTTCATCACCCTTTTGTGAGGGGGGTAATGAACCTAAGATGTTTGTTAATTTGGGTTAATAGGGTATAAACCCTAACCCAATGATAAAAGGGTAAACAAACAACAAAACCCTTGGGGATCTTGCCAAGTTGCAATTGATCCCAGATCGAATGATGGATGCATTCGAAGAGAAGGATTCACACCTTAGCAGTTTGCCAAACAAACGACCACTGGATTGATTGTGTTATACTATTTGTACTTCTTTGCTCAATGAACTAAATCTGGAAAAATAATTAATGCTTCAGGTTGAAGGCCTGGAGGGAGAGGTAGCATTAGTTACCCCCGATTGTCTGCCTAACCCTATCCAAGGGGGTTGTTAGCCACGCCGAGTACGTGGACCAAACCCGCTGCGAGAGATGTCTCCGTGGGTGCTACTTGGATCAGGAGGACTCTTGGGTGCCAGGGGTGCTCTGGCCGTAAATCCCTTGCCTCCGAGTCTTACACAAGAGGCCAACGTGACTCGAGATTGGATCTCGAGGCCTGCATACTAGTCTACAGGCGAAAACTTGGAATAGCGATCCCTGAGGATTGTTGGAATTGTCTTCGGGTGGATTATGGAATTGCCTTCAGGCAGATTATGGATTAGCCTTCGGGCTAGATTATATGATGTATTCCAAAGTCTGATAAATAAAGATTAAATGTTGAAAAGGAACTTGGTTGACATTGTTTTTCTATGTCAGTGCTTAAGTTAAGTGAAGGAATCGATGATTAACTGGCTAATTAAGAAAGCTGTTTTTGCTCATCAAACTAAATGTGGTAAGTAATTAGACAACTAAAGTAACCCTGAGGAAAGTGCAGTGGATGTGACCATGGGTCCGTCCTACGGAAGGGTGGTCCCGGTTGTCCGGGGACTTTTCTCAACGGAGACAATAGTGAGGTAACAGTGACCTAGAATCTAGAAATTTGGAGTCCCGATTTATACTGTTTTAGGGGAACGGAATGGGACTATGGCTTATGGGCAGAGAGGTCGAGCTTCGCATCCCTCTCATTTCCCATTCTCCTTGAACCAAGTGGAGTATAAATTCGCTTCGACCTTTATGTTTCTACGTAAAGTAGTTCATCTGGGGCTCGATGCTAGCTACCTCCGAGGAGCTTGACCATTAGGGAAACCCTGATTCAAGCCGATCCTAAGTGGGAACAGTCGGAATGCTTCTGCTTCATGGCAGATTCAGGAAGACCTAGATCGCAAGCCCTGTGACAATCTGTGGGAGTGCCGGGCAGCGCTTTCTGGACTCTCTTCCCAATGGACTGCTAAGACATGTCCTACAAGACAATAAGTGGACATGTTACAGTTGGTATCAGAGCAAACCAACGAGATTTAAATATTTACAAGAAAACTTAATGAGGAGAAGTAGAGCAAATGTTGCTGTTAAGAATATTTCCTTACTTACTTATCGATGCTGGCCTACAGAGTCGCGAAGCATGGAACAAATTCTTGGTGTTCCAGGTTATGTTTATGACCGCGATGCGGGCCTCGGACTATCGATGGAGGCTAGATATGATGAATATCCTAGACCACATCTACAACCCTTCACCCCTGTACGTGGGACAGAGATGGATGGGTGATTTAGGAATCTATTACATAGCTGTCCACTGACTTGCGTACCTTCGGACCAACTTGAAGAGAATCAAGTGGATGGAGAACTTAAAGATTGTGAAGCTCTTCATCTTTGTTGAGGCTCACACAAACACAACCCTACATGTCGGTGGTCGAAAGGTCAAGAAAAACAAATGTGTGTACAAGGAAGTAATTCAAGTAATCCCTACCGACAGAATCAAGGTGTTGGGATGTTATGAGAAGAACGAATATCAAAGGAAAGGATACCCTAATCTTCCTATGACCTATCGATTCCTGAAAATCCATGACCCCAATCCATACTATTACTTAGTTCCCGTAGCTGAATGTAGCACAATCTTATTCTCCCCAAATTAATGTATCAGCTTGTTCCATCTTCCCACAAATAAATGTGCTCGAAAGGGCTATGCCCACGTAAGTGGAATAGACTTTTTTTTAATCAAGGACTGTCTTGACTGTAAGTGTTGGTAAAGAAGTTAAGTGATTAGGTCACTTGGCTAAAAGCTAAACTGGGCATATTAATGTAATTTGAGAAACGCTTAGCAAGTTTTTAACTTAAAGAGTCTTATTGCCCAGGCACAACCTCAAGTGTAGATTCCTAGTCCGACCCCTATACCAAGTACGGCCGTGATTTAGGAGAAGAAGTTTCTTCTCAAGCAAATCAAGCCACCAGAATTTGATGGTAAGGGAAGGATTGTCCAAACTGATGCCGAGATCTGGATCGAATCCATGGAGGATTATTTCAAAGCAGCAAGTAGTGCACCCGCTAACCAAGCTATGCTCACCAAATTGAAGCTTACCGGCGAAGCAAGGCTTTGGTGGAAACAATGGTGCAGAGACTAAGGGATCTTGAAAGGGTCCATTACTTGGGAGAAGCTAAAAAGAGCTGTGCGAGGAAGATATCTACCACCTGCCTACTACCGCATGTAGAAGATGAATGAGTTCTATGAATTGAAGCAACTTGGTCTATCTCTTGATGCTTACTATTCAAAGTTCGTCTCTCTTTTGAAGTACGTGCCACAAATGCACATGACACAACAGGTGTCAAAGTTTTGTGCTGGATTAAACCCACCCATAAACACCTGCCTCAAATCAACGCGCCCAACAGATCTACAGGATGCACTCATTCGAGCTGCACCCATGATATAGGAGGTGCAGACTAGGCCAAGAAATAACAAGACTTGGTCTTAGAAGGATCAGAACAAGGGAGTATATAGGTCTCAGGCTAAGAGGGCGCAGGGCCAAAATCAGGGATAAAGGAAGAAAGCTAGGGCCAACACTGTCAATAATTTCATTCCTACCCAAGGTAATGGCCGCAATCTCTTTTTCTTCCATTGCAATGAGCCCGGTCACTTTAAAAGGCAATGTCCCAAGCATAGCGGAGGAACAATGTCAAGGACCATCCCAAGGAACCATCCGTGGCCAAGGAGCCACCATCATGGCCAAAGGGAGAATCTCTAGTGTTGCCAACAAGGAGATGTGTGATGAAGAAGACCCATCCATGGAAGCAAACATTGAGAGGGCAACGGTTCATGCCGCTCTTCACAAGAAAGGCCCGAATTGCCAATTCTTGGTGATTCAAACTCCATCGGATTATCAAGGTAAAAGCTTCAAAACCTTGATTGATTGTGGCAATACACATTCCTTTATTTCACCAACTTGTGCAAAAAGATTAGGAATAGCCACAAAAGATACACCTACCTTACTTATGGAATTAGCAAATGGTTGTGAGGTCATTTGTACCAGGCAAACTACTAAGGTGAAAAATTCCTACTAGATGGAAAGTCAGATTCATGGTAATGAATCTAGGTATCCATGAGTGTTTGCTCAGAATGAATTGGCTTAAACCTAATGATGCCCACATTCACTGTCGAAAGGGCCAAGTTTCCTTCCAAAATTCTGAAGGAGAACTGGTCACAACTCAAGGAGAGGCTGGGAAGCCAAAAATTCAACTGGCCAAAGCATCTTGGATAATAAAAGGAGTTAGAAAGGGGCTACCTGTCTATTTGATTAAGCAAAATAAGTTAGATCAAAATCAAGAGTCTAGTGAAGAACCTTCATGGCTAAAGGAATACGCAGACGTATTTCCTGATGAGCTGACAGAACTTCCTCCTCAAAGGGAAGTCAATCATGAAATCAAGCTAGTGCCAGGAGTTGCACCAATCGCAAATAGACCATATAGGATGTCCATCCCAGAAGAAATTGAGCTAAAGGAGCAACTCAAGCAACTGTTAGACCAAGGCTACATTTGTCCCAGCAGTTCGCCATGGGGAGCTCTAGTGTTGTTCCTGAAGAAGAAAGATGGAATGCTTCGGTTATGCATTGACTACAGAGGGTTGAATCAATCAACCATTAAAAAAAAACACCCTATTCCACGAATAGATGAACTTCTTGACCATCTTCAAGGTGCAAAGATCTTCTCCAAGATCAATCTCAGGTCTGGATATTATTAGATAAGGATCAAGGAAGAAGATATCCCAAGGAACCTTCTTAGCAATGGATAGTGCATCGCATCATGTCCAAATCTACCATAGTTAGCACAAGGCCATGATCTGGGTTCGGGACATTTGGCTGGAAAATGGTTCCCACCACAATGCGCACGCTGCATGAAGGGTTGCACTAAACTTGTCAACATCTCTTGGATTTGGTCAATATTTTCTCCCTTATCCTGCATGCTATGGCTTGATCCCTCACACTAAGGGTTGTGGTTCTCTCAATGTTCTTAGAAGTGGTGTTCTCTTGTGGTATGACTCTTGAGCTTTTCTCTCTTAACAAGTCATCCTCATGTATTGACTCTTCAAAGACCCTAGCTAGCACGTCCCTTTGTAGGTTCGAGATACTAGCTAGGGCCTTATAGAGTTCTTCATTTCGAGTTTTGTTGATAAATACAATGGAAACTACTGTCTCATTGGGTTGCTCTAGCTCATTAGAATCCTCTTGTAGAGACTTCTCATGTGAGTGATATAGTCTCAAATTTCCTCATTGTCTTTTTGACTAACATAGTCTCGGATTCCCTCATTATTATAGGAAACCTCTTGTACAGACTTCTCACATGAGTGACAAAGTCTTGGATTTCCTAGTTGTCTTTTTGGATGGCATTCATCAACCTGACAATGAGGTTGTCTGAGTATTCAACTCCAAAAAATCTCTTAATGAAAAGATCATTTAGGCTATTGAAGTTGTTGTGCTTAGTGTTGTCTAGGCTAGTAAACCAAGTTCGTCCCTTGTCTCCTAGGCAGAGTCCAAAATCTTATGCATGCTGAGCGGGGTTCATGAGAATATTTTCCTCAAAAACCTACTGAAACTACTAAACAAAGATGTAAGTATTGTTACCTACTTGATACCTCTCAAGTTGCTTTTTAATTATATGTAACTTGGTCTACTGGCTTCCAGGTTTGGGGTGATTTCCAATCCAACTCTAGCAGCAAAGTTGCTAGGATTGCTCTGCTTTGCTTTGCAATGGTATTATCTACCAATCACTTCATGAGAGAAGCTCATCCAATGTAAGATCCTCTTCTAATGCTCTCTCCCTACTATCAGCATTTCCTCTTGCTCTATTTATGCTTGTGATGGCAATGACTCATTGGACCTTGTTGAGCTCTATCTCTTAGCATAGCCTCTAAGCACCTCTTGGCTGTAGCTAGCGATGCATTGCAAGGAAACTCTTCCTAGCCTCCTCTCCTCCTTGAGATTAGCTATAATTTCATCTACTGTGGATCTCTTGTGGTGTGCTATTTTTTTTATATGGTCATATCATGATATGAGTTGATGTATGTTTCAACCAAAAAGTCTCCTAGGTCAAGGTCTTAGTTGTCTGTGTTCATACTAGCACCCACCATGTTGACAATCTCTTGAACCACTAAGGTGTCAATGAGGGTGATTAGGTTAGCTAAGGAAGCGTCTCTAATTGTGGGTCATTCCTTTCTTCACTCGGTTATTGGGTGGTTTGAGGCTACTAACTTCTCAATGTTGGGTTCTTTGGATTTTTTTCATGGTCCTAGGGATTTTTCAAGTCCTATTGGTGGGTTAATTTCTTAGCTTAATTCTCCTTTAGTGTGTTCCTTGTTAAGTAAATCACTTTGCAATTTTACACTTACCCATACACTTGGATGTTGCAATGCAAGGTGAGTTGTGCACATTCAGGCTTTCAACTTTTCTCATGCATCTAAGTGCCTATAATGCAATGTGCAATCTTCAATGAAATCATTTTCACACACACCTTGCTAGTCAGTTTCGTACGATTGGAGCTCTTTTATGTGAGTTACAATCACACCTAGTAGTCACTTTTGATCCTCTATGGGGTCCTAACATGTGGTTCACCTAGGCAATCAATTAGTGTCTCTATTGGGAAGTAAAAATACAAGTGATCAACTAATTTGATCAATTCTTGGGCTTTTTCGGATAAATTCCATTGTTTTTTTTCTCTATGGTTGCCTTTGGTATGTTTGGGTAATGGGACCTAAAATGGGCCGGCACTGGCTAAGGCACTAGCCGGACCTCGTGCTCTCAACAGACAACCCCACCACATGGCCTCGCGGACCAAGAGCATCTGTCGAGGGATACACTATCCTAAACACTCATTATTATGCGTTTATAGTCTGTAATCCAACAGATGTTCCCTTTCCCGTCTCCTCGGAGGGAGATTATACATATATGGGCAATGAATGCCACATATTACACACATAAGGGCACCCCACCAGATGATTGCTGTGGCCCTACTATAGCTCTCCTACATCTTGGGGATTGGCCCCTCGATGCGCTGCTTCCACATATAGATACATTTGAAACAAACTCCCCTCTTAGTGCCAATATATTTAACATTCCAGGAATGCACTTATCCATCTCCTTTCACCCACCGTCTAGACCTACAGCCGGGTTGCTCACTCTCTCTATGTGGGTCAAGTCCTAGAGAAACCAAGTGCTATGCATCCAGGAGCTTGTAATTGATACTGTTTAACGATGCTTGATGCAAATGTGTATATGATTAAGTGCTCAAACAATCGAAAAGTAGCCTCGTGTATTGTGCAAATCCATTCTTTTCATGTTTGCATACACTAGCGCATAATTGCTACGATGAGAGAAGACACCAAGCCTTACACTCTTGTTGTACTTTCCTTTATTTAACTTAATGTCATCCTATATGAATAATGTAGCAAATACATCAGATTTTATACTATATTTCAACGCTTGAACTCCCCTCTCTCCTATTGTTAAAGGTTTTGCCTCGTTGCATAAGTAAAGGGGTGATTTCTTGTGTATTTCGCATGAAATAAGTAGTAAATACTCACAAAAACATATAAATGGGGATAACCTAAGGCAAACCCTCATGCTTTATCCTCATTATACACTCACAAACACATCCATAATTTTCCATAATTTTCCTCGTCCATTCCCTATCTTTTCCCCTTTTAAAGAGCATTTTTCCCTATTTTTACTGATTTTTACCAATAAAAATGGAAGAAAATTAACATTATTTCAAATCTGTGGCTCTTGAGTCCTTAAACAGCAAACATGTAGATCTTATTGGTGTTTTGTTTCACGCTTTTCCCATTTTAAGCCCAAAAATTCCATTTTTACTTTAAAAACCATGCTTTTCGGGGGTTTTCCATTTATTTCCCACACTTTAAGTGTATATTTTCTGATTTTTTTATTATGAAAGGATGAAACCAATAGCATACAACATGTCCATCAATTTTCAGCCCATATGAACATTATTGACCTCATCAAATGCGAAAAAATAGCAATTTTCTTTGTAAAAATGTCATTACCGTGTATTTTTCATTATTTCGGGTTTTGAAACTTGTTTGCAGGTTTGCAAATCAGGGCCCGTTTGATGCTCAGCCCACCTCCACACTGCCATCTTTAGCCCACCTTCAATTTGGAAGCAATCCGACACCATGCCGGACGGACGAGCATTCATCAACCAGGCTTCATTCTTCTTCACACGCAGGAACTGCCCCTTGCAAGAGAGAGAGGGAGGAGAGAGAAATACTAAAAATGAGATTTTTAAATCCTCCATTAAAATGGGCAAGCTTGCAGCCATCTTGTTCCTCTCCCTGCCCTGATTGAGAATCTCCCTCTTTCTCTCTTTCTCTCCAAACGGGTTTGAATTGGAGAGGCAACGAGCAAAAATGAGGAGGCGCATTGACGTCTTCCCTCTATTCGACAGTTTTTGCATTAGTTTCAAGGCTTTTATTAAGCCTAAGGTTTGAAACATTAAAATAAGTGGTTCATCTTTTTGTATTGACATTGTCTCGCAAGTGGATTTTTCAATTTTAAAGGCCCAAACGAACTCCGATTTGCAATCCAATTGGACAGGCGACTTCGTGGCATTGAATTCCATCAACTTAGCCTCTCCCATGCACTTTATGGCTTCTCGATTTGGTAGATGTTTTATAATGCCGAACCTTGCGGGGATTAAATGGAGGGTCAAACGACCTCCGATTGACGAACCGAGACTTGTGTTGGATTCCTGATATCGAAATGCATCTAGGAAAACTCTAGCTTGGCCATCCACCACCGTTTGATTTTTCATGAAAATTGGCTTTTTAACACCTCTCTGGCACTTTTCGGCTCCAAAACGAGCTTCAACACTTCCAGAACGGGTCTTAAAATCCAGCTCTCATTGGGGGTTTTGGATTGTCCCTAGAAATGTATTCTAGTTCAGGTTGTCTACAAATTTGGGCATCCAAGTTGCAAGTCTTTGTCCATTCGAGTTCCAAACTTGGCTGTCCAAGTAGTGAATTTGGCACATCTGAGTGATCTTTGTTCCCAACGACATGGACAAGAGTACCCATCTAAGTCCAAGTGGGTGCATTTCAAGTAGACAATTCAGCCATCCAAGGTCGTTCAAGTGAGGGCTGTCTGAGTGGACTTTTAGGTGTTCGAGAAGGGACCATCCAAGCGGAAGCTGTCTAAGAAGGACCATCATCTGAGAGGCTGGTTAGGGCTCGGCCTTGGGGTGCTATGCAAGCGGTGGAAAAAAACATTGGGTCACAACAATGTAGCCAAAATGTCATCGTTATCACTAGCAACCACTGAGACCCTATATCCCACTTATTAAGTTAAGTGTTTCGAGTGGAAATGGCTACCTCTCACATAGTTAAGCATGCTCTCATACAAGGATATAGTGAGCTTACCATTGAGTCTGATCATTGTATTCCTCTTCCTCAAATCCTTCGATGGCTCCATGATTCAAGGCGCTAGCTCAAGCAAGCTCCATCTCCATGCTCTAAGCTCTAACCTCCATAGCTGTGCACGCAAGAACTCTCACCTCCTCCTGTGAAATAGAGATGCAAATAGCGACTCCCCACAGGGAAAAAAAAGAGGGCCAAAACCCGAGCGCGTTTCATTTTCGAGAGGGAGAGCGAGAGAGAGAGAGACCGTTTTGCATCGAGGGTGAGAGAGGGAGAGGAAGAAGCCTTGCCGCCGCTACCGCTGCCTCCACCGCTTTTCGCGAAGGAGAGGAGGAGCCACCATCGCAAAGAGGAGCCACCAAACCCTCGCCAAATATTTACGGTGAGTCCATTCTCTCTCTCTTTTGCTGGTTTAGGGTTTAATTTGTGTATATTGGAGGGAGAGGAAATGAGAGAGAAAGAGAGGGAGAGGGAGAGGGAGAGGGAGGGAGAGAAAGAGAAAGAGAGGGAGAGAGAAAGAGAAAGAGAAAGAGAGGGAGGGGGAGGGGGGAGGAAATGAGAGAGGGAGAGAGAGGGAGAGAAAGAGAAAGAGAGGGAGGGGGAGGGGGAGGAAATGAGAGAGGGAGAGGGAGGAAGAGAGAGAGGAAATGAGAGAGGAAGAGGGAGAGGGGGGGGAGACGAAAACATAATAGGGAAATGAGAGAGGGAGAGGGAGGGAGAAGAAATGAGAGAAGGAGAGGAAGAGAGCAAAAGGAAATGAGAGAGGGAGAGGAGAGAGAAAAAGAAGAGAGAATGAGAGGAGAGAGAAAAAGAGTAGGAAAAGAGAGAAAGAGAGGGTGTGGGTGAGGGTGAGGGTGAGGGAGGGAGAGGAAATGAGAGAGGGAGAGGAAAAGAGAAAAGAAAATGAGAGAGGGAGAGGAGAGAGAAAAAGAAATGAGAGAGAGAGGAGAGAGAAAAAGAGAGAAAGATCATTAAACCTAATGGAAAAAGAGAGAAAGAGAGAGTCAAGGTGAGGGAGGGAGAGGAAATGAGAGAGGGAGAGAAAGAAAGAAAGGGAAATGAGAGAGGGAAAGGAGAGAGAAAAAAATGAGAGAGGGAAAGGAGAGAGAAAAAAATGAGAGATGGAGAGGAGAGAGAAAAAGAGAAAAAAATCATTAAATCTAATAGAGAAAGGGGGAAAGAGAGGGTCAGGGTGAGGGAGGGACAGGAAATGAGAGAGGGAGAGAAAGAGAGAAAGGGAAATGAGAGAGGGAGAGGAGAGAGAAAAAAATGAGAGAGAGAGAGAGGAAAGAGAAAAAGAGAGAAAGATCATTAAACCTAATGGGAAAAGAGAGAAAGAGAGGGTTAGGGTGAGGAAGGGAGAGGAAATGAGAGAGGGAGAGAAAGAAAGAAAGGGAAATGAGAGAGGGAGAGGAGAGAGAAAAAGAGAAAAAAATCATTAAATCTAATAGAGAAAGAGAGAAAGAGAGAGTCAGGGTGAGGGAGGGGCAAGAAATGAGAGAGAGAGAAAGAGAGAAAGGGAAATGAGAGAGGGAGAGGAGAGAGAAAAAGGAATGTGAGAGAGAGGAGAGAGAAAAAGAGAAAAAATCATTAAACCTAATAGGGAAAGAGAGAAAGAGAGGGTTAGGGTGAGGGAAGGAGAGGAAATGAGAGAGGGGAGAAAGAGAGAAAGGGAAATGAGAGAGGGAAAGGAGAGAGAAAAAAATGAGAGAGGGAGAGGAGAGAGAAAAAGAGAAAAAAATCATTAAATCTAATAGAGAAAGAGAGAAAGAGAGGGTCAGGGTGAGGGAGAGACAGGAAATGAGAGAGGGAGAGAAAGAGAGAAAGGAAAATGAGAGAGGGAGAGGAGAGAGAAAAAAAATGAGAGAGAGGAGAGAGAAAAAGAGAAAAATCATTAAACCTAATAGGGAAAGAGAGAAAGAGAGGGTTAGGGTGAGGGAGGGAGAGGAAATGAGAGAGGGGGGAAAGAGAGAAAGGGAAATGAGAGAGGGAGAGGAGAGAGAAAAAATGAGATAGAGAGAGGAGAGAGAAAAAGAGAAAAATCATTAAACCTAATAGAGAAAGAGAGAAAGAGAGGGTGAGGGTGAGAGAGAGAGAGGAAATGAGAGAGGAAGAAAGAGAGAAAGGGAAATGAGAGATGGAGAGGAGAGAGAAAAAGAAATATGAGAGAGAGGAGAGAGAAAAAGAGATAAAAATCATTAAACCTAATAGGAAAAGAGAGAAAGAGAGGGTCAACGTGAGGGAGGGAGAGGAAATGAGAGAGGGAGAGAAAGAGAGAAAAGTAAATCGCACCTTACAATAAGCTTAGGGTACTATGATAGTGTGTACTAAGAATGAGTCCACCTCACTAAGAATAGGATTGGCGATTCACCTCACTAAGAATGAGTCCATCTAGGTACGAAGGGTACAAATACATTATCCTAGAAACTACATTATAGAAGCTTCCACTTGTGTTGACACAAGGGTACCATCATATTTCACCCTCCCCTCTCTATCATTTGTGTATGCATCTATGTTCAAAGGGTACAAATAAAAACAGTCAAAAGAGAAGCCAAATAGACAAATGTAACAATATATGGGTATAATAGTCAGTGTTACAACTTCTCTTCTTCTTTGCTTCCCATATTTGCTATTATACCCAAGTATTATGAAGATAGATAGATAGTATCATAGTACCCTAGTATGTACTACCTTGTACCTATTACATACTATCATAGTACCCTAGAACCTCACATTTACTGCATAATGCTTAAGGTACCCTAGCACCTGCTATATAGTATCATAGTACTGGGTACTTGGCACTATGGTACTAGAGTACTAGGTGCTAGATACTAAGATGCTATGATATTATGTGCTAGGTACTAAGTACTAGGTACTAAATACTAGTGTTCTATGATACTATATGCTAGGTCATAGAAAAAGAGAGAGATGGAAGGAGAGGATAACAATCTAAGAAAAGAAAAGAACGATAACAAAAACAAATTGTTTGTTGTAATGTAGACAAAATGGAAAACGAAGAAGGTCCTATTGTTCAAGATCGCGAGGCATATCTTAATTAGCTCGCAACAGAAGCCGCCTTTGACACCCTTGCGGAACTCTTTACAAAAGTCCCAATGGCACATCAAGCCCTTCCTCCTCCTGCTAGAGGTCCACTTCCAAGCCAAATCCATCCTGGAAATATTGATGACAGGCCAACGAATGTAGTCCCGTTGCCAATTTTTAAGGGAGAGTACAATGAAGACCCCGATCTTCATGTAGCAGAGTATATGGTAGCATGTGCGGCTAACAATGCTAGAACCCCTGAGCATTGGTTAGCAATATTCCCTACCACTTTCAAGGGCGCAGTGTTTTAGTGGTATGAGAGACAAGCAGCAGGAACTTTTGGCACATGGGATGATCTGAAGTTGGCCTTCCTCACTAAATTCAGGCGTGAAGGTTTTGAAGAGCGGATGCGAGAGGAATTTATGAACCTAAGTCAGTCCTCTGGAGAAAGAGTAGAAGCTTATGTCTCACGAATGGAATCCATCATGAAGAGATGGACTAACCATAATCTAGATGATGGCATTCAGAAGGAGGTGTTTCTCAGAGGATTACAACCAGAAGTCTGTAAGTTTGTGGAGCTGCAAAGACCAGCCACACTGCAAGCTGCAACAGAAGGTGCAAGACTGTACGATGAAGTGGAAGCTAGATTGGTGATGAATCCAGGAAGAGGATGTTAACCCCAACACGAAGAAAGCAAAAGAAAGCGGAAAAGACGCAGGGCAAAGGCGAAAAAAAAAGGTAGCCCGACTGAAGAAAGAATAGGAGAAAATGCCAAAAGCGCAAGGGCAACCTTAAAGGTCCAAGGCAAATACAACAGGGGAAAGGCGCATTTTAAAATAAAAACACCCTGAAATCTTGTAAAAGAGTACCGGGCTCTCACCCGTGCAATTTGTAAATGTAGACGGGCGGTGGAAAGGAATCTAGGAAGATAGAGGGACAATGGGAAAAAGGGCCTAGGCTAATGGCCAGCCATGTAAAAAAGGGGGACGACCGCCCATGGAAATTAAGGGCATGTATATAAAGTTAAAAGGTAAATGAGAAGAGCATCCTCGTGTGTGGCACACATCGTCTTCTTCTTCTCCTCCTGTTTCTCACCTTCGTGCCTCCTTGCTTGTGCTTGTGAGAGGGACAGAGAGCATGAGAGCATGTGAGGGAGTGATCGTGGGAGGGCAAGGGATCTTGGAGAAGAAGTTCTCCATTCTCCCTCTTCATCTTCTCCTCCTCTCTTCTCTCCTCTGGTCTTGAACGTGGCTATGGAGGATGAAGCTCATGGGAGAGGGATTGAGGTTGCTTGAGCTCGCCTCAAGGATCGTGGAGCTGCAGGGGTGCAAGAGAGAGGAAGGTACTCGATCGAGCATCAAGGTAAGCTCACTACACCCACAAGGTAGGCGTTGCACGATGGCTATGTGAGAGGTAGCCATGGCAGCTTAGTTCGAAACACTTGAGTAATAAGTGGTCTGTAGGTCTCGGGGCAGAGCTTGAAGAGCTCCCACATTTTGGTTGGTAAGCTCACTACACCCACAAGGTAGGCGTTGTGCGATGGCTATGTGAGAGGTAGCCATGGCAGCTCAGTTCGAAACACTTGAGTAATAAGTGGTCCGTAGGTCTTGGGGCAAAGCTCAAAGAGCTCCCACATTTTGGTTCCATTGCCGGGACTAACGGATTCGAGATTTGAGCGCCACGCGCATCAGATCAAGCATGGAAGCAGGGTTTGTAGCCTGAACCAGTGCTCGAGATAACTAGGAGACTTAGGAGGTTTTAATCTAATGAACAGGTAAGTATTTGGGTTTGTTGGAAGCATTAGATTAGGACTATTGTTCTACATTTTTGTTTTTCATATTGGCTGCACTAGATGGAGATTAGATTAGGGTAAAACCAGATAAAACAAAGGTTCAGGCTGCTACTAGAAACAGGAAAACAGGGGACCAGACTCAAGCTTCTGGGTGAACCAAGGACAGGGAACTGGCTGTAAGGTTTTGCAGTGCTGGGAAAGAACCTTAAGAGGCCTGGGAGGCCAGGACAGACCTCATTTTCTTAGTTGGCTTTGTTGTGTGAGAGAGAGAGAGAGAGCTTCTGGTTCACAGGATGAGGAAATGCAACCACGATTCCAGGCGTATTCGATTCGTGCTACTTCAGGTGAGTCCAGTGAGTTCCAGTAGCGCTCTGATCGGTTATGGGATGTTTTGTGATGATTAAGTGCAGTAGACAATATGGAGGATTCAAACGCGCCGGAATCGCGCCCACCGCCGACGCAGTTGGACCAACTCGCAGTGGTCCGATTCCCAGAATCGGACCACCCGAGTTCTGGAGTCGGACCGTCCGACTCCCAGAATCGGACCATCCGACTGAGTCGAACCAATCTAATCCGATTGCCAGGACGGACCAGCCCGATCGGATGTGCCACGTGGCACTCGGACTGCCCCTTATAATCGGACACTCAACTGTCCGATCGGACTATCCTGTCCGATCGAACCACTCGGACCAGCCTGTCCGACCAGACACCTCGCCCGATCGAAGGAATCAGACCCACCCCTGTCCGACTCGGACCAGTCTAGAATCAGACCAACCTCGTCCGACTGTTAGAGTCGGACCATACCGGTCCGATTGCCAGAATCGGACCGTCCTACTCTCAGAGTCAGACCATCCCGGTCCGATTCCCAGAATCGGACCATCTTGCCAGAACACAAAGATAAGGATCTTTTGCTGACCTGACCACAGACCTGACCCCAGGATGCAACCCTGAACACCCCCAGAACCTAAGTTGGCCATTAGAACCTCAGAGATTAATCGAACTCAAGGTGCGGAAAGACCATAGAATAGCCGGAAACCGAGTGGGAAACTCAAATTAGACTAAGAACGTGGGTAAAAACAAGGTGGAGTTTGCATTAAACTCTTTTTGCATCGGCATTTCACTTTTGTGCTCCACTAAACCTGCATAGCAAGAAAAGAGAAAAGCCTGTTTTCGCACCAAGCACCACGAAAGCACTAAGCACAACGTGCGAGTAAGGATCGACGCTGCTTTCAAATAACAAGGAACACATTTGGATACCTAATAACATTAAGGAACCCACTAGTAAGAGGAGAATAGATAGGTGCCTGAGCACCCTACTAGTAGTGCCTGGAGAAAACACAAAGACACGGGAAGCAACAAGATAGAGGAGTGGAAGCTATCGGAGCTGATTGGATTCATCGACAACCTCGTGGAGCTGGAAATAGAAACAATGTCAGGATCAAGAGGCGATCAAGGGGAAGACCAATTAGACCTAGGAGAATTTCCAACTTTAGTTCAAGAACTGGTCCATGACTACGATCTACTCACCAGAACTGAGATCCAGGGTAGACCTGTAGAAGAAGTGGTGGCTAACCTGAAAGAAGAGAGAAGAGCTATCAAGAGAGCATTGGAAGGCATATTTGCCTACAACCATGAGCAAAGGGCTAGAAGGCTGCAGCAGGACGTGGATATGTACGAGGCTAGATGAGTGCTAGACCTAGCTGGGGCAGCCAAGTCCGGACTGAATGTAGAGAGGGAACGGGCAACAGAGGCTGGCATGACGTTGAGCGAACTGGTGGCAAAGTGACTCATGGATAATACATCCGTGGAGTAAAGTGCTACTGCCCTAGCCACTGCGCTACTATCAGGATTGGGAGTCACGCAAGGGGCTAAAGGGCAGGCTAGAATCCCTATAGTAGCGAAACAACTAGCTCGATACGAACCTAGCAGTGACCCGTATAGCTTCATGGAGCAGTTCGAGCAAGTATGTGAGGCAAGCGGTCTTACTGACCTTGCGCAGCAAGCTCAAGCCTTCGGCCTGTGTTTAGGCGACAAGGGGAGGACCTGGTACTCTAGTCTGGATGACGCAGAATGTACAAACTTTACTTGCCTTAAGGGCCTCTTTATCAAAAGGTTCTCAGAGGCAGGGTATTCGGACAACCTCTTTGTTAGATTAATGAATATCAGTCAAAGGGAGAAGGAGGACATTAGTCAGGTGCGTAGCCTCTACAAGAGAATCCCTGCCAATGAGCGACCTACCGAAAGGGCAGTGTCTACAGTGTTCATGAACTGGATTCGGAGTGAGGAGCTCTACAAGGCTCTGGCCAGTAACTCCACCTTACAACGGGACGTGCCAGCTCGAGTCTTCGAGGAGGCAATATGCGTAGATGATCAACTTAGAGAGCGAGGCATGAGGGCTACCAACCGGGATAATGCAAACCAGAGGGAGCCTGAGAGATCAACCCCCTTAAGGGAAAAAGAAACTACTAGCGCACAAGACAAGGGAAAGAGTGCAGACCATGACCAAGGGATGGGAGAGATGAGGATGGAGATTGCGCGGTTACAAGAGCTCGTTAGAAAGTCAGTGAGATCGCATGTACAATGTGTGTACTGCGGCGGCAGTCACCTCCCAGTGGAGTGCCAAGATGCTAGATCTCGGCCATGCTCAAATTGCGGTAGATTTGGACATGATGCAGCGCATTGTAGAATGCCGAGGAGACTCCCATATACGCAGCAGTACAATCCTCCATACTTAGGCAGTAGGCCACCTAATTTCTTGGGCAGGGGAACCCAGCTAGCTCTTCCAGCACCAACTGACCCAAGACCTGTCGTGCCTAGGCTGGAGATGAATCCAACTGGCATACCTAGGCCACCAGGGCCTTTTGTGACTCACCCACCTAGTGATGCTCCTATTCACTTTGTGGAGGAGCCCAATGAGGAAGAGGCATATGTCAATCCTTGTGTATCCTACAACGAGGAGGGCAACCCAGTCCTGATGGACTACCAGCCAGTACAGGTGATGGCCTTAGGAAGAGGACGAGGCAGAGGCTTTGGAGGGCCAAGCCAGGATCCGGTCACATGCTAGACTTGCGGCCACCCAGGCCACATTTCATCACGCTGCCTAGAGCGAGAACAAGCTAACAAGGACAAAGCGGATCTCCGATGCACAGAGTGTGGAATCACACACCTGTTTCCTGACTGACCTAGGAGGAAGCCATTAACGGGCACTGCCAACATGCCATCGGTGCCCTTGGGGCTCTTTGGAGTTGAAACTTTTGGTAGTGAGGATATGCCCATCCCACTACATGCTATGACGCGAGCTCAAACGAAACAAGCAAGCATCTCCTTACCAGGGCCAAGTAACCTTGATGCAACCTCAATAGGGAAGAAAAGCCGGAGGAGACGGAAAAAGAGTACTGATGCGAAGATAACCCTTAAAACCGAGGAAACGACTACGTTGGTAACGGGAAAGAGGGTCACAAACGCAGAGGCAGAGACCTCGGCTCCTAAGATAGCAGATCTAGGGAGTGCCAAGGTAGGGGAATATCCCCATCCCAAACGACAACTCGAAGCTATAGCCAAGGTCAAGGAGTGGGTCAAGGACGCCCAAAAGCACCTTGAAGATGCTGAACCCATATTGGAAGACCCTATGGATGACTTCTCCAGTGTTAACACACCAGTCTCACCCTCAAAACCACTGGCTGGGAACAGGCTTGTACCCCTAAAAGTGGCTCAGCAGAAGCAAGGCTGGGGGGAAGCTTACCAGGGCAGACAGGATGCATGGCCTAGAACTGCCAGCCTCAGAGGAAGACAAGGGTCCAATAGCCTCCTCACAACTTTGCTGTCCACCCCAGTAACTCTAAGCCTGGAGGGTCTGCTTAGGCAAAATCACTCCTTGTGGCAGGAGTTAAAAGACTCGATCGAGGGACACGCGGAACTTGTGGGCACTAATCTGCAAGATCACGACGCAGTTACATAGATCCCAAGTCTAACTCTGCACACAGATCCTAAGTCTTTGCGCATCAATGCTTTTTGGGAGGGCACTGAAATGCACGCAGTTTTGCCCGTCCTAGCCTTAGGGGACATGACTCAAAAGGGAATTGTAGACACAGGTGCCGGTGTTAGTGTGCTAAACCATGCGGTCCTAGAGGCATGGGGAAACCCTCCCGTAGAGACTACTAGATTCAACATCACGCTAGCAAACGGAATGAAGGTAAGACCATTTGGGGTCTTAAAGAATTGGCCGGTAAAGATTGCCGGTGTGCAATTCTCGGTAAACTTGATTGTCATGAAGGGAGTGGATTACGACATACTATTAGGCCGACCTTGGATGAGGAATGCACGAATCATAGAGGATTGGGGCAATGGATTGATTTTCCTAGGGAACAGAACTAGTGCAGTGAGGGTAGAGATGGACACTTGGACGACGACGTCTGTTGACCTGGCTGCCATCTCAGTCATGCTAAAAGGCAATACTCAACTGACCAAGCCCTATGGATTGCTAGCTAGATATATTCCCTTCCCTAAGGATGAGAGGGATTGGATGCATGTGCTGGCAACCATTGACCTACTATTCTTGAATGAGGAAGGACCACATCAGCAGGCTGCTAAATCCACCATAGTGCAACTGAAGAGCCAGTTGTGCCGCTTTGCATGATGGTATGAAGCTCACTCAACCCAGGCAAACTGGCCTCATCTCGCATCCCCAACAACAAACTAGAGCTTCAGGAGATCATAGAGTATCTGACCGATAAATTGAATGGAAATTTGGCCGCTAACTTAAAGCCTCTACGTGACCTTCTAGCTAAACCAGAATGAAAATGGAACAAAGTCCATGACCTGAACTTGTTATATAACTAGGCTTTAGTTACTGACGACAAGGAGTGTGAACAGGGAAGCTTAGGGGATGATGAGCAGTCAGAAGAACAGGACCCGAATGATGAGGAGTATGAGGACTGTCGCTCTGTGGGAGAAGAGAGTGAAGAAGAGGTAGACACGATAGAGTACGACATGGAGGGAAAAGCAATAGAGCAAATCAGGGCAGACTTAAGGCCTAGGAAGGAAGGGCTGAATCGAAACCAGAAAGGAGTCATACTAATGGAGTGTGACATATCCTAGCTAACGGTCACCCTGGCATATCACGAGTGGATCTCGATATCTCAACACTCCCCCTCGAGCTCAATCCCAATTCTTGCACACCAAGCAGGTCTCTGAACTTGCGCAGCTTCTCTACGCCCAATGCCTTTGTAAATATGTCAGCTACCTGATCCTCTGTGCTGACATAAACTAGATCAATAAGACCTAGTAAAACCCTCTCCCACACATAGTGATAATGCACCTCAATGTGCTTTATTCTAGCATGATAGACTGGGTTATTTGCCAAGTGTATACTACTCATGTTGTCACAATAAATGACAACTGGCCCATCTGTAGACTGATGCATATCGTAAAGTAGCTTATGCAACCAAGCTACCTCACATGCAGCCATTGCTGCACCCCTGTACTCAGCCTCTGTGCTGGATAAGGCAACTGTAGGCTGTTTCTTGTTGCTCCAAGTGATTGCAGCACTCCCAAAAGAGAACACATACCCACTGGTAGATCATCTATCAGAAATACTACCAGCCCAATCAGCATCAGTGTATCCATGCAACTGTATCTGAACCCCAGTCTCATAAAATAGTCCATACTGCAATGTGGACTTCACATACCTGAGTATGCGTCTAGCCGCATCCAAATGTGATTTCCGTGGAGCCTGCATAAACTGACTTACCAATCCAACAGCATAGCTCAAATCTGGCCTGGTAATTGTCATATAAATCAAGCTTCCTACTATGCGTCTGTACATAGTAGGATCTTCCAGAAGCTCACCTGCATCTGCGCTCAGCTTCACATTCTGCTCCAAAGGAACTGAGATAGGCTTACAGCCTGTCATCCCATATTTGGACAGCATGTCCAATCCATACTGCCTCTGCAAGAGCTCTATCCCTGATGGACCTAAAAACGGGCCGGCACTGGCTCATGCACTAGCCGGACCTCGTCACTATGCACAAGACAACCCCTCGGCCTCGCGGCCAGGAGCGTCTATCAAAATCTCTGCCTTCCTATACATTGCGTTCGTATTACGTTGTAGTCCAACTGATCCTAACCCAATATTACTCCTCAGAGGGAGTCCCTTTCACATAGCCAAAAGGCTCGAATCACATACACATGGGGTTCCTCCTACGGCTGAATGCCGTCAACCCTCTGCGACTCTCCTACACCTTGGGGATTGGCCCCTCGATGCGTCGCTCAACATTTAGACATTTCGCACAAACGTCGCTCAAGGTACCCAATAAGCGTATCCAGGAATGTACCATTGTCCTTACTTGATTTCCCCTTTAGGATCCCACGACTAGCCTACAGCATGGGTATCTCACTGCCTCTCAACGTAGGTCATGTCCTCATAAACCAATTGCAATGCATGTCCAGGAGCTAACCACTGATACTCTTAAATTCGTTTCATGCTCCATGCATTTGGTGGATGTTTAGTGCTCAAACATTTAGCCAAACAGTATCGTGCACAAGTGCAAATCATTCTTTCATGTTTTTCTTTCTAACCGCTTTATGCTTCGTTGCATGGGCTTAGCACCGAGGTGATCCTCGTGCTACTAAGCTCTTGATCTTAATTATCATCCGTCCTAAATGCTATGCATAGAAATCAGCAACTTTCCCATCATTTCACACGGCATTTAAACATATTTCAACTTCTCTGCCCTTCCCCGTTTAAATAGTGCATCGTTGGATAGGTGTATAGGGTATTTCGACATCATTTTATGTATAGAAAGCGGAAAAAACCACACTAGAACAAGAAAGTGGGGTTGAACTGAGGCAAATCCTCATGCTTCAGTCCCCACAAACATTCACAAACATTGCTCTTATTTATCCTTATTTTTCGGAACCCAAAATGCATTTTTCCCCTATTTTTTATGGTTTTCCCCTATTTTCCCTTATTTTCCTGCATTATTTAATTGCTGGAAATTCAAAACAGGTTATGGGCTGTGGCCCTTAGTTCCTTCTTGCAGAAAAATGAGAATTTAGTTGATGTTCCTATCCATTTTTCCATTTTTATGCCAAAAACCCTCATTTCCCCTTGTTTTTCATGTTTTACGTGTTTTAACATATTATTTTGAACCACAAAATGCATATTTTTCTGATTTTTTGATCATGACCAGCAAGAACTCATATAAAACAGTATCATGAACAATTATTATCCCACATGAACAACATTTCATCCATCAAAAGCCATAGAAACTCAAATTTCCTTTGAAAATTTTAAATTACCGCTTATTTGCGTGTTTCGGGTTTTGTATCCATGGCGGTAGATTTGGAAAACAGCAACACTTCATGTCCAGAAACATCACAAATCACCATTCTCAGCCCGTGTAGCAATCCGGTCCATGCCGGACAAGCCTCCATCATTCTTTCTTCTTCCTTCTTCTCCCCACATGAACTTGCCTTTAGAAGAGAGAGAGGGAGGAGAGAGAAAGACTGAAATCAGAATTCTCCAAAGAGGGCATCATTGCGCGAGCGAAGGGCGGCGATAGAGTCTGCATACAGAGGGAAATGAGGGGCAATGTTGATTGGGGGGGGTTGTTTGCAGGCTGTAGATTGCTCCTCCATCATTCAAGCGAAAAAATCGGGCGCAGTATGGCGCCTTCTTCTCCACGATTTCCTTCCCATGAAATGCATGAAACTTTCATGCTACATTAAAATTTGGGCTCCCAAGGGTCACTTGCCCATTTTGGCCAAATTTTGTCCACCCCTTCGCATCTTGACCGGTTTCTTGGCCATTTCCCCGTCCGGACTCCGAATTGAGCTCTGAAAAATCCTGGGCGTCCGGCTTGGCATCCCGCATTGGCCAGTAGCTTGTGTCAACCCACACGACTGTCTGAAAAATTATGAAAAATCAACAAGTGTCGCTCGGGCACCTTTAAAGCACTTTGGCGCTTAAAATCGTCCTAGATCGAGCCGCCGCCTTTGACAGTGAATATTTTTCCCTCGATCTTCATAATTTTTAGCTATTTTTAAGCACTTCCCGTCACCTAAATTCCGCTCTCATTGGCGACCATGGGATAGGGTGACTCAGCCCGTCGAATCCACGAACATATCTGCACATAAACAACCAAAGAAGCATCAAACTGATACAAAACAATGATCATCATAAAACTCAGCACAATGCTCCCCCTACCCCTGACAAAACCAAGGCATAACATCCACAAGGAGGAGGCCTAGCATCATTTAATAGAAGATCCGAAGGGAATCACTAACCAGCTGCTCCAACACAGCCAAACGAAAAAGAACTGTCAAAGAGGGTGCCCTAAGTGGTAGTCTGAACTACTCACCAACTAAAGACAACACCACTAGGAGCTCTTACAAGGCGAGGACTCCTATAGCCTGATCAAAGAGTATTTTCCTTCAGTACATGTCTTCTTTTAGGGTTTTTATTGGATGAACATACTTGGGCATGAAAAAAGGAGGGAGCTGAGCGTAGTGACCCAAGGAGAACAGGGCATCGGTCTCAGGACCTGTCTCGGCACCCAAGAACCTACCAAGCCCTCGCAAGGCGACACTTAATCCTTTTCTAACGCTCACTTTTATTTTCGCTCCAACCTTCCTTGTTTTGATATTATTTTTTCCAGCAAGAAGCCACCCCTAGGAAGACAAGGTATCGGCCCCGGGTCTGACTCGTCCCCAGGAACCTACCAGGCCCTCGCAAGGCAATGATCAACTGCTTATATATTTTCATTTCTTTTCTTTTCTTTGATAGGGGTTAGAACCCCTTTTTACACACCTTCGTATTCATATTCATCTTTTAGGACAGTCAGGATTTCTTGGCATCATCATTATGATCTTCTAGCAGGCTTCTCTAACTGCCTCACTACTAACAAGAACTCCTAGAATGGCTGCCTAGCAGGTTAGCAGGACAGGGCCACTAGGACTTCCTTCTAAAATAGGTCTTTCAATGTCGAACAATGTCTTTACAGGAGGCAATGACTACTCTGACCTCCCTCAAACGTACTTAGCCTAAACCTGGGACTTCATGCCTTGGTTGCCGGTCCCCAACAAAAATAGATCCCCTCGACAAGTACAAATACACATATAACAGGAAAGAAAGGTACTCGTAAAGGAGAAATATCACCTGGAGTGGCCACAAGAAGCTTCCATCGCAGCAAAGGCTCCTCCAGGCTCCACAAAATTCCACGAACCGCGAAACCTGTCCAGCACAACACTCAACAAAACCCAATTAAACGCACCCGCACTAGACAGGAAAATGGCCCTCTTGGCCTAATGAAATCAGACATGACTTTGCTACAAAATTGAATCGGCCCTCTTGGCCTAATGAAATCAAACAATACTATGCAGAACATCCACCTAGAAACAACCATGAGAGACATCAAAGCATACTATTCCCAGGGGAACAAAGGCGCATAGCCCTAAACTAGGTGCATTAAATTATGACCTATCCCTCCTGCGTATATCGCAAGAGGTGTTCGCATCACATGTTGTCGAATCAGTCTATGGGTCCCTGATAATAAAGGTAGATGAGTCTCGCTTACCCTCTGCATCACCCAAATCAACCATCGTCTGCCAAAGAGGGCATGTTCAGACAGCATACCCCACAAACGACCAGGTCCTGTCTCACCATCAATAGATATATCGGAACAAGGGCCACAATTAAAGAAGAGGTCCTCTTCATACGCAAGATTAGCCAATGAATCGGCAAACTGATTCCAATTCCGTGGAATCAGCTGAAAAGACACTCTATCGAATTCGTCTAGCAGGGCTATGGCAGTATGATGGTACATACAAAGGATGGGATTCCGTACCATGTACGTCCCATTGAGTTGATTTAAAACCAACTGAGAGTCCCCTTTCACCAACAACTGGCGGATACCACCCTTCTTTGCAATATTCAAACCCATAATCAGGGCTTTGTATTCGGCCATATTATTAGTAAAATTCGCCCCGAGATAAGCAGCTAACTTCATGACAATGCGTCGTCGGGGGTCTCGGATGACAACTCCTATACTTCCTTTTTTGCATGCACCCCTGGACGCCCCATCAAAGTACAAGGTGTACGTCCATAAAGGGTTTACATATCCTGCCATCCTGGACTCTACTCGTAATTATGGTAATCGAAATTCAGCATATTCAATGGGTGGACTGTAGGCTCCATCCCTCCATCATCATTGAATTCAACAGGGATGCTCGTCAAAATTTGTAGGCAGTGATGGCAGAAGACCTTGATTTCCCAAATAAATGTCCCGCCTTCTTGCTCAATCACCTTGTATCCTTTGCTCCACCAAATGAGCTTTCCCTGATGATACCTCTGTTCCAAATATGGGTGTTCTAAATAAGGGATCAGACGACCCATCAACCTCTATCACGATTTCCTTGCAGATGTTTGATCAATCTTGCCTAGACCTGCAAGGCAGTCATAGCATTAGTACAATCAGAAGTAATAAGGTTTAATCTTATTAAGATTAACCTTATTTTTAAATTCTATCCCCTCAAGGTCAGCTAACAACACTGTAGATTTATTCTTTCCTATCCTAACGATCCTATAAGGCCCATCCCATTTGGGCTCTAGCTTGCCTGGGAATAATTCTCGCCGTGCATCATAATACAGAACAAGCTGTCCTTTCTTGAAGGTGTATTTCTTGGCTTTGAGGTCATGTAGCTTCTTCATTCGGCGCTTCGCCACTTCTTGGTGCAATAAGCTCTGCAACTTAAGCTCATCTAAATGTACCAGTGTCATCAAGCGCTCAAAAAGAGCGTCTTCATCGCTCAAAGAATGATTGATGGCAAACCGAATAGTCGGCAGCTCAATCTCTAAAGGCAAGACACACTCCTCCCCATATACTAACTTGAACGGGGTATGGCCAGTGGCTCGTTTGAAGGTCGTATTATAGGCCCGCACTGCCACGTATAACTTTTTATCCCAATCCCGTTTCTTTTCCGACACAATTTTGGACAGGATGCCCACAAGCTGCTTGTTGGTACTTTCAACCTGACCATTGGCTTGCGGATTATAGGGGGTTGTCTTGTTATGCTTGATTTTCCACAACTCTGTCAAACCTTTGATCACCTTATTCAGGAAATGGGTTCCGCGGTCCGACACTAATTCTTTCGGCGGACTAAACCGGCATATTATCTGCTCTAAAAGGAAACTAGCAGTTTCTTTAGCATCATCTTTCCTTGTTGCACGTGCTTCTGACCACTTTGTGAAGTAGTCAGTTGCTACAATGATGTACCTCTTTTGCGTAGTCGATGACGGAGTAATAGGACCCACAAAGTCTATTCCCCACTTCTCAAATGGAAGTATCGCCATGATAGGGGTGAGTGGTCGTTTCCTATTCTCTCGACTATCATGCCGTTGGCAAATATCGCATCTCTTCACATACGCAAACGCATCCTGGAAGATGGCAGGCCACCAATAACCTGCTCTTAAAGCCTTCTGTGCTGTAAGCCGTCCAGCAAAATGGCCACCGCAAGCAGAATCATGGCACTCCTCCAAAATGAATGGCACCTCGTCAGGCATCACACACCGGCGATAGATGTCATCAACCCCTTGCCGATATAATGTACCTGCGATCAAGGCAAACTTTAACGCTTGCTGCTTAATTTTCCTTTTCTCAGCCTTAGATAATTCGGATCCCGCCTCCCCCATTGATAAATAATGCGTTATTGCAGCATACCAGGAGGGAATAGATGCCATATCTATTTTAAATAACAACTCCATGTCACTACCTTCAGCCACAGATTCTTTCGGCTCCCCAAAGTCCACAAGACATTCCACGATGCCTTGCAACCTTGGTGGCTTACTCTTGATTTCATAATCAAATTCCTGCAAAGTGATCAACCACTTCGCTAAACGATCAGGCGGCTGTAACTTATTCATCAATAGTCGAAGTCCCTCCGGCTTCGTATAAAGCACGACTTTCTCATAGAGAATGTAATGCCTGAATTTCTTGGTCCCAAAGACCATCGCTAGACACAGCTTCTCCATGTAGGTGTAATTGATTTCGGATACCCCCAGCTTCCGACTAGCAAAAGCAATCGGGTGGTACCACTTCTCTTCCCAAATTTGGGCTAAACAGCAGCTGATACTATACATGGTGGCTGCTGAGAATATATAGAACACCTCACCTCTTTTAGGTGCTTTTAAAACGGGCGCTCTTGCTAGCTCTTGTTTCACATCCTCGAATGCTACCTTACAAGGGTCACCCCACACAAACGAACAGCTAAAGGTCAATAAATTTGTAAGAGGCAACGTTCTTTCTGCTAAGGCGTTAATGAATCTACGGTAGTAACCAACCGAAGACAGAAAGCTATGAACTTCTTTCGGAGTGCGTGGTGGACCCATGGCAACTATAACTTTCACCTTCTCGGGGTCTGTCGCAATTCCTACCGAACTGACCACATGGCCCAGCAATAGCCCATAAGGTACTCCAAAAGCACACTTCCGTGGGTTTAGGGCGATGCAAAATTGTCTACAGCGCTCAAAGCATTTTCTCAAAATGATCAACTGCCTTTCCCTCACGGTGGCGGCCCCTAAGTCATCAATAAACACCCTCAACTCTTCAGGGGATATGTCACCGAACGTCTTATCGGCTGTTCGTTGCCACGAACCAGGCGCATTGCATAAACCAAAGGCCATCACATGGTAAGCAAAAGTACCAAATACAGTGATAAAAGTTGTTTTCAACTTGTCCTCTTCTGCAATTGCCATTTGGTTGTATCCTGCAAAGCAATCCATAAACGAATATATCTCCCTACCCGCTAATTGATCCAAAATCTGGTCAATAAATGGCAATGGGTAGTAGTCCTTAACTGTCTGCTTATTCAGCTCCCTAAAGTCTACACATAAACGAATCTGATTATTCTTCTTCTTTCTAATCACAACTGGCGAACACCATTCCGTGTGTTGCACAGGAAAAATCAAACCCGCTTTTCGAAGCTTCTGTAACTCTTCAAACAACCCGTCCCTCAGTTCGAAAGGCATACGCCTTACTTTCTGTCGGACAGGACGACTGCCCTCTTTCAACGGAATTGTATGAACAGCAAGACTAGGAGGAATGCCTCTCAACTCATCATAACTCCAGGCAAAGATATCACGGAATTCCTGGATCAAGGCCACATAGTCCTCCCTTTCTGTTGTACTGAGCATGGACCCTAATTTGATTAGCCGCGAATCATCAAGCGTACCAAGGTCTAGCTCGATAACATCTGCATCCCTTATACGATCTTGGGCCTCTATCGGCTCGTTCAAAGTGATCTGATAGATGTCCTCTGTGGTGGATCCCTCTTTGGACTCATCACTCGAGGATGTCTCACTGGCAGATAAATCTTCTAATGTCTCCAATTCTGTAGAAGATAGAGGAGCTCTCTCACTCTGCGGGGACTCAGGATAAGCATCAACCACCACACGCTGGGCACCTCTGCCGAATATCAGTCGACCGGCAGGTATATCTACTTGGCAGTCCGCTTGCAAGATCCAAGGTCGTCCAAGTAATACTTGGTAACTTGGCCGCCCTGCAAAACGAATCACCCTAAAGTCCAATATGCATTCTACATTTGCAACAGTGACATGGACCTTAGTAATGCAGCCTTCCGGCTGTCTCAAACTATCATCTGCCATTCTGAGAATTGTGGAAGTATCTTTCTGAATCGCAAGACCCAACCTTTCCATCAGTTCAGAACTCATAATGTTAACAGATGATCCAGTGTCGACAATGGCATAATCTACTAGTATCCCATCGACATAGGCTGCAACCCTTGGGCAATGCTTCTCAGCATGCTCGAACCAGTCATCACCAACTCGCGCAATACCCAAAGGTTCTACGATATACCCGGTACGTAGGATCTTTCTAAATTCCTTGCGTACTCCTGGGGAAAGCTTAATAAGCTGTAAAAGATTCACATCCGGCTTGACTTCGCAAAGAGAGCTCGCCAAATCGAATTCATGATAGTTCGATAGAGCTCGCTTTTCACGCCAAACCATCCGCTCTTTAGGTCGCTGAACTGGCTTTATTGCCTCTTTCTTAACTTTCACCTTCTTCTTTGGTGGTTCCTTATCGGCTTTACTCTCTACGGGCTTCAAAGGTCCCCCTTCTAGGGCAGGATCCAAAACTTGCGTTCCTTTGTCGCCTTGTTTAGGGTTTCCGTTGACAGGCTTATCCTTGTCGGCCTCTCTACCCTTTTGACCTCTTGTAAGGACAGCTCGCAAATTAGAGGTTTCAGCATCGTTAACGCGTACAGCCTCAATCAAACTAACCCCACTACCACTTGGTAGCTCTTCCACTGTAGTCTTTGGTCGTTGAAGTATTTGTTTAGGCCCATTTTCTGGCTGGGAGTCATTTCCTTGGCCACGATGATTGACAGGCCCTGGTTGCCGACTTCCTCGCTGGAGGGAACTGATCTTACTCCAGCAAGTAGCTCCTAAATGGCCGGATTTTCCACAAATGTCGCACTTAACATTTGGGCAATTTCTTGGATAGTGCTGTCCGCCACACCATTTGCAACTAAACCTCGATGGTGCACCCTCCTCCGGGTATCTACTTCCTATCAAATTTTGTTGTTTTTTAAGGAAGTTGACATCAACAGCTATTTGTCGATACTGCTCCGTAATCATGTCGGTATAATGCTTCATCATGTCCTTAACCTCGCCAAGAACATTGGAAGAACTCGACTCATAGCCTTGGTCATTACTATGTCGTTCAATCGGCCTAACAATTCGATTAGGCACAGGCTGTTGAGCTACAGGCATGGTGTTAGAATTGACCGCCTGGCCTCCACCATTTGGAGCCATTTGACTGCCCGTAGGCATCGACATGCTAGGGGAGCTGGTAATAAAGGCACATTCTGCATCATGTTCCCTCTCCCATTAGGGTTAGCCATCGCTATCCTTTGGCCACTACTGCCATTTGCTATCGCCATATTGTTTCCCAATACTAAACCCATGTTCGAATTGCCTCTAGAAGCATAGGCTGCTTGTAGTCGGGATTCCACCTCTTGTGCTCGTGTAATGGCAGTATCTATATCCCCCAAGGGGACACTACTCAACTGCAATTGGATATTAAAGTCCAAACCATGTAGGAAATATTGCAATTGGGCAGCTGCGGGGATAGGAATAGAGGTGTCCAACTTACGGAAGACCTCTTTTATCTTCTTCGCATAAGCACGAATATCCTCGTGTGGTTCTTGGCGGGTCACGTTGAGTACACGCAACCAATATTTCCCACCCCTTTCAGGGGCAAACTCCCTTCGAAAAGCTCCATAAAATGCATCAATGTTCAATATAGTTCCGGCTTCTAAACCATGATACCATATAGCGGCTCTTCCTTTGAGAGTCATGTTGAAGAACATCATTAAATGTCCTTCCTCTTGAATGCGACAGTTAAACATCAGCTTTTGAAACTCCCTAATGTGGAGTTCCGCATCTTCCTCAACTAACCCATTAAAAATGGGTAGCGGGTAACCTAGAGCCGGCAAATCCGTCGTTCCTGCTGGAATTGCAATAGGCTGCGCCATGACGCGGATTGGATTTGCACTAGGAATAAAGACCGGTGGGGTTACACCTCCCGTACTTGACGTGGACTGGCTTATAGAAGGAAGGGGAGCACTAGAGCTTCCACCTTCTCCTAACTTACTGCTTGGGGTCCTAAGACCACTAGATCCACTCCCTCGTAAGGGTTCAGCACCGCTACGCTTAGGGGAATATCTCCTAAAAATTTCAGCACGTCGCCTAGCTCTTTCGTCTCTTTCTTGCTTTTGGATTTCTGCTAGACGATGCTTATCAATAAATAACGGATCAATCTCAGTATCCTTTGGCATAAACTACTAGTTGGTCCTTAAACAACCAGGATTCGAGAACCGCCATTTTTAAGCAGCTCCCGGCAGACGCACCACTGATGGACCTAAAAACGGGCCGGCACTGGCTCATGCACTAGCCGGACCTCGTCACTATGCACAAGACAACCCCTCGGCCTCGCGGCCAGGAGCGTCTATCAAAATCTCTGCCTTCCTACACATTGCGTTCGTATTACGTTGTAGTCCAACTGATCCTAACCCAATATTACTCCTCAGAGGGAGTCCCTTTCACATAGCCAAAAGGCTCGAATCACATACACATGGGGTTCCTCCTACGGCTGAATGCCGTCAACCCTCTGCGACTCTCCTACACCTTGGGGATTGGCCCCTCGATGCGTCGCTCAACATTTAGACATTTCGCACAAACGTCGCTCAAGGTACCCAATAAGCGTATCCAGGAATGTACCATTGTCCTTACTTGATTTCCCCTTTAGGATCCCACGACTAGCCTACAGCATGGGTATCTCACTGCCTCTCAACGTAGGTCATGTCCTCATAAACCAATTGCAATGCATGTCCAGGAGCTAACCACTGATACTCTTAAATTCGTTTCATGCTCCATGCATTTGGTGGATGTTTAGTGCTCAAACGTTTAGCCAAACAGTATCGTGCACAAGTGCAAATCATTCTTTCATGTTTTTCTTTCTAACCGCTTTATGCTTCGTTGCATGGGCTTAGCACCGAGGTGATCCTCGTGCTACTAAGCTCTTGATCTTAATTATCATCCGTCCTAAATGCTATGCATAGAAATCAGCAACTTTCCCATCATTTCACACGGCATTTAAACATATTTCAACTTCTCTGCCCTTCCCCGTTTAAATAGTGCATCGTTGGATAGGTGTATAGGGTATTTCGACATCATTTTATGTATAGAAAGCGGAAAAAACCACACTAGAACAAGAAAGTGGGGTTGAACTGAGGCAAATCCTCATGCTTCAGTCCCCACAAACATTCACAAACATTGCTCTTATTTATCCTTATTTTTCGGAACCCAAAATGCATTTTCCCCCTATTTTTTATGGTTTTCCCCTATTTTCCCTTATTTTCCTGCATTATTTAATTGCTGGAAATTCAAAACAGGTTATGGGCTATGGCCCTTAGTTCCTTCTTGCAGAAAAATGAGAATTTAGTTGATGTTCCTATCCATTTTTCCATTTTTATGCCAAAAACCCTCATTTCCCCTTGTTTTTCATGTTTTACGTGTTTTAACATATTATTTTGAACCACAAAATGCATATTTTTCTGATTTTTTGATCATGACCAGCAAGAACTCATATAAAACAGCATCATGAACAATTATTATCCCACATGAACAACATTTCATCCATCAAAAGCCATAGAAACTCAAATTTCCTTTGAAAATTTTAAATTACCGCTTATTTGCGTGTTTCGGGTTTTGTATCCATGGCGGTAGATTTGGAAAACAGCAACACTTCATGTCCAGCAACATCACAAATCACCATTCTCAGCCCGTGTAGCAATCCGGTCCATGCCGGACAAGCCTCCATCATTCTTTCTTCTTCATTCTTCTCCCCACATGAACTTGCCTTTAGAAGAGAGAGAGGGAGGAGAGAGAAAGACTGAAATCAGAATTCTCCAAAGAGGGCATCATTGCGCGAGCGAAGGGCGGCGATAGAGTCTGCATACAGAGGGAAATGAGGGGCAATGATGATTGGGGGGGGTTGTTTGCAGGCTGTAGATTGCTCCTCCATCATTCAAGCGAAAAAATCGGGCGCAGTATGGCGCCTTCTTCTCCACGATTTCCTTCCCATGAAATGCATGAAACTTTCATGCTACATTAAAATTTGGGCTCCCAAGGGTCACTTGCCCATTTTGGCCAAATTTTGTCCACCCCTTCGCATCTTGACCGGTTTCTTGGCCATTTCCCCGTCCGGACTCCGAATTGAGCTCTGAAAAATCCTGGGCGTCCGGCTTGGCATCCCGCATTGGCCAGTAGCTTGTGTCAACCCGCACGACTGTCTGAAAAATTATGAAAAATCAACAAGTGTCGCTCGGGCACCTTTAAAGCACTTTGGCGCTTAAAATCGTCCTAGATCGAGCCGCCGCCTTTGACAGTGAATATTTTTCCCTCGATCTTCATAATTTTTAGCTATTTTTAAGCACTTCCCGTCACCTAAATTCCGCTCTCAATCCCACTTGGTGATCTAATCACCTCAATGCCCAAGAAATAACACAGCTCTCCCAAATCCTTCATCTCAAACTTTTGCTTCAATAGCATTTTCACATGAAGGATATCTTCATCACTGTCACCTGTCATAATCAAATCATCAACATAAATGACAAGCAGCATAATACCTTTCTCTGTTTTTCTCACATAAAGTGAGAAATCTGCCTTGGAAATCTGAAAGCCAATAGTGACAAGATACTGTCCTATCTTGTCAAACCATGCTCTAGGTGCTTGCTTCAAGCCATACAAGGCTTTCTTCAACCTGCAAACAAACTCAGGATGAACAACATGCACATAACCTGGTGGCTGCTCCATATATACCTCTTCTTGCAAATCACGATGCAAGAAGGCATTCTTTACATCCATCTGATGTAAAGACCATTCCTTTGATGCAGCCATAGCAATGACTGCTCTTACGGTTGCCATCCTTGCAACCGGACTGAATGTTTCTTCATAGTCAATGCCATATGTTTGTGCATACCCCTTGACTACTAATCTTGCCTTGTATCTGTTCACAGAACCATCTGCATTGTGCTTCACCTTATAAACCCACTTACAGCCAATTGCATTCTTACCTTTAGGCAAAGGTACTAACTCCCATGTAGCATTTGCTTCCAAGGCATCCATTTCTTCATCCATGGCTTTCTCCCATTTTTCTTTTCCCATGGCTTGCTCAAAAGAAGTGGGTTCTGGTTCCTGTATCACTTTGACCATATATGCATAGTGAATGGCTGAAAATCCATCATATTTTAGCCTATCCACAGGATATCTAGCTCTGGTAGACCTATGCAAAGTAGTTTCACTCCAGGTGCTCTCAAAACATCCATGGTCTTCCTTACTCCAGGTGCAACAATAGAAGGAATACCCAACTCATCATCAATGCTCTGTTCTGAGCCACTAGATTCATCATCCACATAAGAGTGACCTGCATTCACATCAAACATGGGCTGATCAACCTTCTCTTTTCCTTTTCGTGATACCTGCATACCACTATCTGCATTGCTTTGAGAAGATTCTCCTGATCTCAATCTCCCTGTCCATGGCGAAGAATGTGAACCACTGCTAGAGGACGTTCCAGGTCCACTAATATTTTGTGACTGCTGCTGTGAATTCTGTGCAGCATTACCATTTTGTGCATCTACATCATCAATCACATTTACTGGTTTATACCAGCTACTCATCTCATAAAAAACAACATCTCTACTCACTGTAAACTTATGAGTAGAAGGGTTATAGCATCTATACCCTTTTTGCTGCAGAGAGTAACCAATAAAGATGCACTTCTCAGCTTTTGGATCCAACTTGGATCTCAACTCATCTGGCACATGTACATAGGCAATGCAACAAAAAATTTTCAAATGAGAAATATCTAGTTTCCTACCAGTATACCTCTCCTCTGGAGTCATCCCATGTATTGCTGCAGTGGGAGTCCTGTTCATTATATAGACTGCTGTAGCAACTGCTTTAGCCCAGTAAAAATCTGGCAAGTCTTTTTCGTTGAGCATGGCACGAGATACCTCTCCAATATGCCTGTTTTTCCTTTCTGCAATTCCATTTTGTTGTGGGCTATGACTGCATGAATATTGCTGCTTTATGCCATGCTCCTGCAGGAACCTTGCAAACTCATTTGAGAGGTACTCTCCCCCTCCATCTGACCTTAGGCATTTTATTTGCAGGCCTGTTTCTTTTTCAACCATAGCTTTAAGAGTTTTGAAATGCCCAAAAACTTCACTTTTCTTTTTCATAAAATACACCCAAACTTTTCTGCTATAGTCATCAATAAAAGTGACAAAATAATGACAGCCTCCAAGAGATGCAGCTTTAGTAGTCCACACATCAGAGTGGATTAATTCCAATGGCTTCTTACTCTCTTGAACATGTCTAGGAAATGGTTTCCTTGCGTGCTTTCCAAATTGACAAGCTTCACATACCTTATGCATTTCTACAACCTTGAATTTAGGCAATCCTGCAATAATATTTTGGGCCTGCATTGATTTAAGTCGCTATACATTAACATGACCAATGCGTTTATGCCAGATATCAATATCTGCAACTGCACCGGTCCCATGTGCAAACATTGGTGCACTCAATTCAGACATGACTGCATCCAACGTAAACATTATGCCCTTCTTCTTTCCTTTTGCTATCAAGCGACCTTTATTTTTCATATCCTCAACAAAGCATCCATGAGGATTAAATCTGACCTACAAGCCCTGCTCAACCATTTGACCAACAGAAACCAGATTCTTGGTGATATTCGGGACATGAAATACATCGGACAGGTATTTCTTTTTCCCATCCTGCATAGACAAAGGAATTTTTCCAATCTGCACAATAGGATGTGCAGTATCATCACCAGTCTCCACAAATCCTGGTTTTTCCATTTTCCTTGCATCCTCCATCCATTCTGCATGACCTGTCATGTTGTTTGATGCACCTGAGTCAACATACCACACATCGTTGCTTTCTTCTGCACTTGTCACAGAATTGTTCAAGTGCTGCACCATAAACAAATGCTCATTTCTATCATCACCCTGTCTACTAGAAGATGCATAATTCCCTTGTTGCAATTTCCCATTCATGATGTCATTCTGCTTTTTATAGCAGTGTTTAGCCATATGACCCATTTTACCATAGTAGTAGCATTCAACATTGTTGTTTCCATTTTGGCCTCTTTGCCATCCCACCACTACCTCTTTGGCTCCCCCTGCCTCTAGAGTTACCACGTCCTCCTCCATAGGACAGGTTTTCTTGAGTTAGCTACATATTCTGATTTCTACCACGGCCTCCAGATCGGCCTCCTCTACCTCTGCCTCTACCTCTTCTAGCATTTGAGTAGAAGACAGCTTCTTTTGAAGTTCCTCCTGAAGAAGATGCACCACCATTTCTCTGCTCCTCAGAAATTAGAAGAGCAATCAACTCCTCAAAATCAGGAAATCTTTCACGGATGGAAATGGATGTTCGAAACTGTGCATAATTCTTTCCTAGACCATTCAAGGTCACAGAAACTAAGTCATCATCTTCCACTGGCGACCCAATGGAAGCAAGTGCATCTGCAATCTTCTTCACCTTCATGTGGTAGTCATTGATGCTCATATTTTCTCTTTGCACATTATGCAACTCTTGCTTGAGCTGCATTTTCTTGGCTTGAGTATTTGTGCTATACATTTTTGACAAAGTATCCCATGCCTCCTTTGGTGTACTTGCATCCTGAATATGCACAATCATAGAGTCTGAAATAGTGATAGACAGCCAGTACATAACTTTCCTGGCTCTCTCATGGCATGCTTTAAATGCCTGCATTTGCTGTTGATTGGGAACATCAGGAAGAACTGGTTCTTCTTCATTTCCTGCAACAAATTCCAAATATCCTTTTCCCATAAGGAAATTCGTCATTCTAAACTTCCATGCTTGGAAGTTGTTCTTGTCAAGCTTTTCAGTGACAATCTGTGAGAGAGAATCAGACGCCATTACAGAACACTGCAAAAAAGTTCTGTCACTGCAAAGAACACAGCTTCAGCCTCACAAGGGCTAATCTGCAAAACTGACGAAAGTGGTATTTGACCACACAGTCACTTCCTAGTGACGATTTTGCATCAACAGGCAACAAGGATGATTCTATAACTCCCAATGTCTCTACACACAAGCATACGATGCAATTTCTACAGTAACTTTTCACCGACCTGTAGAACAGTGGTTGCACAGCATAAAACTGGGCCTTTTCCTGAGTGCGTGCAGAAAACTTCCGCCTCTAAAACAGGCCCCGAAATCGCCCGCAGTATATACTACCCTCTTGCTTCACCGCGAAGGGCGTCTCAACCTGAGACAATGCACTCTTGCAATTTCCGGCTGTGCTACCTGCAGAGATCTGCTCCCAAAACAGAAAATGAAAGCAACACTGCTCCTCTTACCATAACACGGTGAGCTTGGCTTGCTTTCTTGAGCTCCTTACCACGAACAAGGCTCTGATACCATGTCAAGATTGTGGAAGAGAAGGAAGGAGTCTCACTTGTAGCTTTCTTGCTTGCACAATGGGGGAATACACACAAGGGTGGAGGCTGAAAATAGTTTTCCTCTTCTTAGTTGTATAAGCCAAAAAGAACTCTCATACAAAGAAATAGAAGAACCCTATATACGGGTCTCAAACCAAACTCAACTAACTAAGGTGGCATACTAACTGAGCGACGAACTAGAGTAGATAAGGATAGCTATCATGTAGCTATTATTCATGGGCGGTGTACCAACCGCATCTGCAATTGACAAGTCGGTGACATAAATGCACAACGGTCACCTTGGCATATCACGAGTGGAGCTCGATATCTCAACACTTTAAAGACATGCTTAGGCGCGAAGTGGAAGTGTTCGTAGATGACCTATGTTTACACTCTAGTTGGGACGAACACTTGAAGAAATTGCGAGCTGTCTTTGAAAGGTGTAGGCTATACCACCTCTCGCTAAACCCCTTAAAGTGCCAATTCTGGGTAAAACACGGATGCATCTTGGGGCACGTAGTGTCAAGGAACGGCATTGCCACTGACTTTTCCAAAGTCAGAGTCATTGTTGACCTACCGCCACCCGACAACTGCAAGGGAGTTCAGTGCTTCTTGGGACACACTGGATATTATCGACGATTTGTGCTAAATTATGCATTAATATCTGGACCCTTGTACAAGCTGTTGATAGTGTTTGAGTGGACGGAGGGCTGCCAGCGCGCATATGAAGAATTGAAAAAGGCTCTTACGACTGCACCAATCTTGCGAGCCCCAGACTGGAACGTAACATTCCATGTGCACATAGACGCCTCTAAGTTCGCTATTGGAGCCGTGCTATGCCAGCCTGGTGAGCATAATTTGGATTACCCGGTGAGTTTTTCCAGCAGGCAGCTCACAGAAACCGAGATGAACTATTCCACGACAAAAAGGGAGGGGTTGGCCATGGTATTTGCGGTAAAGAAATTTAGGCATTACCTGTTGGCCACTCCCTTTGTCTTCTTCGTTGACCATCAAGCCCTACTGTATCTTGTGAACAAGCCTTGTGCTACGGGGCGCATAGCTAGATGGTTGCTCCTTTTACTAGAGTTTGACTTCTCCGTGGTTGTACACAAAGGAAAGCAGCACTACATGGCTGACCACATGTCCCGCATACCCATAGGAGAAGCCGCTGGACAAGGCATGCCTGATGATTTACCGGATGGCCATCTTTTTAACTTGTTTAGTGAACGAGAATTGTTTAGAGCTGATCTGACGCCGTATTGGGCCGATGACATAGTGCAAGTGCTAGAAAATGGACTACCGGAGCGACCCATTGAGAAGGCCAGGCTGAAGAGACTTATCCTGAAAATTTAGCCCTATCAACTGATATAGCTGGCCAACTCTACAGGTTGGGACAAGACGGTTTATTGCACAGATGCGTGTGTGAGCACGAGATGCACGACGCATTAAACGAAGCACATGGCGGAATCGCTGGAGGACACTTTAGTGGGGACACAACAGCCCGAAAGGTGCTACAATCCCAGCTATGGTGGCCCACCCTATTCCGCGATGCAGCTAAATTTGTAAAGCACTGCGATGAGTGCCAAAGGACCAGAGTACCTGTGTGGAAGGACAAGATGGAGCTGAGCCTTGTCATAGCCCGACAACCCTTTGAAAAATGGGGCATCAATTTTATTAGGCTTGTCAGTCTTGCAACACAATATTCCCAAGCTCGATACATCATAGTGGCAACCGACTATTTAACGAAATGGGCAGAGGCAACGAGCCACGAGGAAGAACGATGCTCGGACCACTGCTAAGTTCCTGTGGGAGCAGGTCATTTCACGGTTTAGTTGTCCAATCGAACTTGTAAGCGACCAAGGCACACACTTCATTAATGAAGTAATTGCCCACTTTCTCTCTACCTTCCTAATAATTCACCGGAAATCCTCTCCCTATTACCCTCAGGCTAATGGCCAAGCCGAATCCACAAACAAAATTCTAGTCAATGTGCTTACAAAAGTCGTGTCTAATTCGAGAAGTGACTGGGATAACAAGCTAATGGCGGCTTTGTGGGCCTATCACATAGCTTATAAAACGGCTATAGGACAAACGCCCTTTAGGCTGACTTACGGAACTGAAGCCATTCTGCCCGTAGAATTCTTCATCCCTAGTTTGAGGCTAGCAGTCCAGGAACGTTGGGAGGGCAAAGAGGCTTGGACCAACTGCTTAGTAGAACTTGAGCGCTTAACGGAGACCCGACTCCTCGCCACTCACTCTCTCATTTACGAAAAGGCTCGATGAAAGATGTGGTTTGACAAGCATGTCATGCAGAGAGACTTTGAACAAGGGGACCTTGTTCTGCTGTACTCGGTAAAATGACATAAACAGAAGATGAAGTTTCGGGGACTAGGGCCTTTCAGGGTACGCGTAATTGGTAGGACCGAAAATGTCGAGTTGGAGACACTTGACGGTGAGGGAATAGGCTTTTTTAATGGCAGCCGCATTAAGAAGTACTATCCTCCTTCACATCCATTACATGAGCCGCCCATGTTAGAACCCCCACTGAACGTCCGCATGGCTACTCTAACTGACCTGACAGATCAGGATGAAGAAGTAGTGGCACCGGCATACCTGCGGATTACAGTTGCAGTAGGAGCGGTGTATTCTTTTGACGCCTTGATTGATGAAGGTGCTGACTACAACATCCTAACACATGACCATTGGACACGCATTGGTCAACCGCAACTACAGCCCACAAACACTCAACTCACCCCGTTTGGGGGCACCACTTACCCACTCCTAGGGAAATGCAAGGTGGTCGTTTCCATCGAGTCTGAAAGTTTACAGGCCTTCTTCCATGTGTTGCTTGGCACCAAGGACACTGGTAATGTATCACTGTTAGGTCGCACTTTCAAGAAACAAACCAACTGTAATGTGGATTACAACCTAAATCACATACATCTTGCCATTGGCAATGTGGGCATAGTGAAGACTTTCAGCAAGGGCTGCCCTAACTCCCCCACTTTTATGAAGCCGCCGATAGAAACCCCCACGACCACGCTTCAGCTCGGGTTTAAACAAACGGAAACCATGGCCTCGTGCCGAGTTCTCAACCCCAGACCCATGCCCACTAGGAGCGCTCACAAGGCCAAAGAGTCCAAGTTTCTATGGGTGCTGAAATGGCAAAAACCACATCAGGGTAAACCACCCAGATGTGACCCTAAACGTCCAAATTATCAACCGTCCCAACCCAAGAGGCAGTCTAGGCACTACAGCTGTAGACGCACAACCACGCCACGCTGGATTCCCAAAGACCTCTTGCAGGCACAAGGATACTACGAGGGAAATCCCTGGATTTGGGTACCTAAAAATGGCCAGCTAAGAAGCTCATCTACAATCAATCTATTCCTAACAAGAGAGGGTTACACAAGTGGTGCCCAGAACACAATTAACAGGCCAAGGCTAGCGGTGGCTAACAAGCCTCAGCTCATCTATCGACCAAAGCAAATGCCCCAGGTCCTAAACCTACCTAATCCTGAGAACTTACAAACAACGATTACTGCTAACTCAGAACCAAGTACAACTCCCGTGCCTCTAGAGTTTCCTACAGCATCCCAAAGGGCTTCCCAATGCGAGGCCCGACCCGTGACACCGATGAGGAAGTCACAATTATCTAGTCCACTTGCACCAGCCCCACCAGAGGGTCTTAAACCTTCATACGCAATACGACCTTTCCTCTCTTTGGCTAAGGACCTTGCCGCAACTTCTGGGGACGATCTAATAACCTGCATTAAAATTTTAGATAAAACTTTCACTACATTTGCTAGAAGCTACGAGAGGCTAGACCTAGGTCTTCTTGATGAAACGCTTGCTTCGGCAGTTCGTGCACTACCATGCACTTGGGAGGAATACGAACTTATGACCACTAAAGTTCCCAAAATTGCTGTTGAACTGATAGCAAATGATGAAATCTCGAAGGATCAGGCTGCACACTCAGAAGGCTTATTACCTCTTATCGAAAACCTCTGCGTTCTGCTCCTGAACAAGAGCTACAAGAGCTCACGCAGATGGCAAGCTCACCTTCCACATTCTTGTAGCAGTGGTTTACGCTAAGGATCCAATGGGAGAAAAAATGTCGTCGCATAATGACCAATGCTGAGCAATGCAGGGCAATCAAAACTATCGAATATGACCCCACGTACGTGGCATCTATCTCGTTGAGGGTCTTGGCCATCACCCATAATCAGCATCTGGATGACCATGTGCTCGCCCACCCCTACATTGACCAATTCCTCACCCAAGAGGAATTACATGTTGCTAGTCATCTCAGTACCAGAGATCTCTTCCACGATGTTTGACCTACATTTCCCAAGTCTCCATCCAACCATCCACTCTGGATTGTCATGCCCAACTCGAATACAATCCAAACTTCTATGATTGGCTATTAGCTAGGTAAGTCAACCCACCCGAACAAGTGCTTCCCTCGTCCTTCCTGTGCTAATCCTAGGAAGGATTCTTTGCAAGATTCCTGACGGAGGGGGGAGCAAGACCAAGAGCAGAGCAAGGATGAAAAGTTATGTTATCTAGCTAGCAGATTGTTAATTAAGAAAGTTTCTATGGAGGAATGTTGCAGAATAAAACAATAGCAATGATCAAACCTCTAAGCAAGTGTGCCCACTTTAAGCCCATCTATTCTTCTCTCAAACTTAGTTCTAATTAGAAATGCGCCGATTGTTAGGCATTAAATGTTGGCATGGTGTGTTGACAGGTCACCGCCATGGCAGCACAAGACAAAGGAGGCAAACTACCATTCTCAGAAGAGGAAATGACCAAATTCGGCATCGCCATCGAGACGCACGGATTCAGTCACTTCACTTTCAAGCACACACTGAATCTGGACAAAGCCATCATGGAGAAACCCGCTATCAAGGACTTAGTGGACAGATGCCATCTCCACAAGTACGTGGAGAAGGTGGGATAGGCGATGGATTACAGCATGTGCACGGATTTCCTGAGGAATTTCGACAAAAGCAGGAACTGTGGCACCGTCACAGTAAGGACAGGGGAGCAAGAAAGGAGAATCGAAGTGCCCCTCAATGCAACGATCGTAGAAAAGGCCCTGGGGCTTGTGCCAAAGAAAGAGAGAAGACCGAGGCGAGACGTTTACACCATGCTGGGAGTCCAGAAAGAAGCGGTGCATACTCTGGATGGAATCAGCTTGGCTGACATCTCGGACCCAGTGGTGAAACTACAAGCAAAAATGATCCATACCCTCTTCTCGGGCCAACGTTACAATGCGCTGATGAACAGGATCGGGGTCCCACTATTGGAAAGCATAGCAGCAGGAACCCCTGAAGAAATAGACTGGAATGGATTCGTACAGAAGACCATTCAAAGTTCAACTGCCCTCCTCACTCCGACGGAAGCACCAGTAGAAGGAGAGTCCCCTGCCTCAACAGCACGTTCCGCAAGGAAGAAACCGGCATCGAAAGCGGCTACAATCAGATATGGGGGAATCCTGACAGCCATCATAGATGAAGCAATAAAGAATGAGGGCGTCATGGAGGAAAAAGCGGCGCATCAAAGCTCAGCTCACCATGGCGTAGGAAAATCGAGCGAAAGAACAGTGAGCGACGAGGGAGAGCAGGAAGTGCCACCTCCGCGAGCAACCAAACCCACAGAACAAAGCAAAAGTGATAGGAAACAGAAGGAGAAAAAAGAGAAATTAAGTAAGGAAGAACGGGCTGACATCAAAAAGGCTAAGAAAGAGTCTCGAAGGGCTGAGGAAGAAAGGAGGGGGAAAGAGTCTCGGCAAGATCCCTAACGATAGAGGCTAGAGGCATCGACCACCATGCCCAATACTCTCATACCTGCCGCAGACTATGACGCATATGTGGCCGAGTTACTAATGCAACTGGACAAGGCAAAAGAAGAAAAGAAGGTGGTGCTGCTGGAACTAGAGAAAGAAAAGGAGACATTGGCAGCCCTCAGGCTAGAGGTCTCAAGGCAAGAAGCTGAGAGACGGAGAGAGATGAAGGCCCTACGAGACCAGCTAGAAGAGAAAACGAAGCAAGCCCAAACCAATGAAAGTAGCCTTATGCAAAGGCTGGAGGATGAGGAGCAGAGCCTGGTAGCGGAACAAAGGAACATAAAACTTCTGATGCAGCAATACAGTGATCTCCAGCAAAGGGTGGCCCAAGTGGAAAAGCTCTATCGGGAGGTTCAGAAAGGCGAAGCCACTGTTCCACAAGAATATGCAGCGGAGCCCCAGTCATGGCACAAGCAAGAGGAACAGGATAGGCTAATCAGGGAAATCGAATTCCTAAAAAATGAAGGGCCGTGGGTCTCAACACAGATGAAACCAAACGACTACAGGATGAAGTGCAGAGACTGCAAGACGTGCTGGAGACCTCCCAGGAGGACGTGGAAGCCCTCATGGCCATGATCTTTAATCAGAAGAGGCTGCTCCGCGTTGAAATCCAGAGCCTAGAACAGTTGGTCCAAGAGAAATCAGAAATCCTGACCGAAGCGCACCACAGGCTCAGCATCGTTGATCAAGCAAGAGGGATCGTTGAAGAGCAGCTCGCTCAGAAACTAAACGAAAGA